>NW_004524692.1:8520097-8526705 GCF_000260255.1 Octodon degus
GTCAATTAAGACTCAGGACATATGAAAACTTGTACTCTAATGTCATGTAACTCAGCAGTGTCCCAAATTTTCTGATCAAGATGATTATGGGGCCAAAGAGGAAAGCGATCGATGATGTAGAGTGTGCCTGGGGAGAGTCACATGGATAGAAAACATTCTCTCAGGCTTTCACAGAGAGCACATTGGCCAAGCAATGGCTGTGACTCATCCACATGGCTGACACTTACAAAGGTTCTACAATCTGAGGTACTGGATCTCAGAAGAAATCCTGAGGGTGTTTCTCTGACCTTATCAGACCCAAAAGCTACAATTCTTGTTGCATAGCTCCTGCTTTACCTTGGTCTTAACCATCCAGCAGAAAAGTATAAAAACGAAATATAAGAAGAATAGCTATGCTGTTATGTTGAGCTGTAGGGGACTCAGGTCAACAATTTCTGACATTGCCAGTCAAGCGGAAGATGCAATACTATTATGGGCTATGGACTCTTTTCAAATATTTTGCTGAGTTTACACACCTATAATATTCAAATCACAGAACTTAACAAAAAAAGGGTATACAGATGAATGTCCATTTTGTATCTGTGTATTCAAAGTGGTTAGGATGGATATATAGTTACATTCTGTTAATGAACAGAGTGATTTGTTCTAATGGTGTTTGTAAATGAGATATTATGTCTGCATCTTGTATAGCAATTAACCACTAGGAAGAATGTATGTAATGTGTTAATTATTGAAACTGTCCTACCAATTTGATTTGAAACTGTCTCATTGCTATTTGTTTCTCAATAAAAGTATGAAAAATAAGTTATGTAATCCTATAATCATGATGTACTGTAAACAAGTACTAACGAAGAAAAAAAAGAAAACTCAAAGAAAGGGCCTACATGATCTTGCTTAGAATTCATTGTTACTCTTTCTTGTAGCCTTTGCATGTGAAATCTTTTTTTTCATTTCATATTCATTGTTATTAATAAATAACAAAGAGTGGAAAACAAACCTTCCAGGACACAGGTCCCATCCACTGAGGCTCAGATTTGGTTTCAGCTCCCACCTGCCCCTTATTTTGGTTTCTCTGAATAAAACACCACTTGTTCATGCATCACTAGACCTAGCCCTTAAAGATTATGCCCAAAGTATAAATTGAAACATAGTTTTTGGTCTGTGTGCACCACCCTGCTTATGGGCTATAATCTATTTCCTTAACAGAAAATGGAATATAGAATAAATAGAAGACTCAAAAAGAACTGTTTTAGAAAGAAATGTTTATTATTTTCAATGTATCAAAGCAGTAGTTTCAAAATACAGATTGAGCAAGCAGGAAAACACTGAGAAGGAATAAGGTAAAATCATTTTTAAAAATCTATTTAGTTTAACTGATTTTGCTTATTTTTCTTTTTCTCTTTGTTTGATTTGTTTTCTTTTTTTGTTTCTGGCCATATATTTTGATTTTTCTTTTTGTTTATCTGGTTTTTGTTAGCAACTATGAATTGACTCAGGGATTTAGCCCTGAATGAAAACTTACTTTTTTACAGACAGGATATTACTAAGTCTCTAAATTAGCAAAAGCTTGGCTGGGCTTAAAATTATGATAATTCAGCATCAAATTCCCCAAATGATGATATTTTAGGCATACACCATTGTGATCAGCTTAGAGCTGGTTTATTTATATACTTTTTTTCCTAAACTTGTATCTGATATATTTTTTCCTAATCTTGAATCTTATATAATTTCTTCTTAAACTTGCATCTTATCTCCAGCAGTAATATTAACAGCGGCATCCAGGCTTTTAGGACTTCAGTAAATTTCAACATTTGAATCAAGGTTCAGTGGTTTCATCATTTGAACTCTGGGGTTTGATGACCTTAAAGAAGAGAATGATAAAGATAAATCAGTTGGGGTGCATCTGCTCACACATATTCTCTTCTCACAAAATCTAGGATTGTGAAAAAATTTTACAGTAATGATGAGACTTAACTTACACAATCATGGACCACATCTCTTTTGTTGTCCTTCTCCCCATGTATCCTTTCCTGAATACCTTTATTGGAGTCACACAATGCCCCTTTTGCAGAACCAGTAAATGTAGTGGTTACTCCTTCCCAGCAAGAGCACAGGTGGAGGAAAAGGACAGAGAACAGGAGATCATGGACTGGTGGAGCCAAAATGGGCAGAGTGGTGGATTCTCCTTAGTCAGGAGAGTAGGTGGTGCAGCAAAAGCACTTCTTTCTCTATCTGCTGTGAGAGAAAGTTTGGAGGACTTTCGTGAGGGTGAAACTAGACCTCAAGTATCTAGGAGCAGGTACATATGTGTGTGCCTTAATAGGTGAGCAGTTACATTTAATCTTTGACTTGCATTCCAATCTTAGCAGCTTTGGAGTTTTATGAATGCACATGAATGTGTATATTTGTGTAAGACAGACTGCAGCTTTGTCTTTCAGTAGTTCTCTGAAAGCAGGCACTCTTGTGTTGTCATTTTCTTAAACCATCCTTGCAATTTTAGGGTTGTTATGAAGTCTGCTAGAGAACAATTGTGGCAGAAAATATTTCCCCTAGTTAACAAGTGATGATCCTGAGGGTCCTTGTGTTTAAATCTTTAAATCACTACTGAAAAATATCGTTAGAGTATATACATGTGTTCCTCAAATAAGCTCAAATTCTTATTAAATTATCTTTTTTTTTCTTTTTCACATATTTGTTTTATTTGAAAAGCAGACTTTATTTTTAGTTTTTTATTGTTGAATTCCTATTATTTTTAAATGTCTTATTCATTTTAATGAGAAAAATATGGCAATGAAACAGTTTCAAAACATGTTAGTAGGACAGTTACAATAATTAATACATTGCATATTGTTTTCCTAGAAGTAGTTACTCAGAGGACAAAATATAGACAAGATATGTTGTCTAAACAATATTAGTACAAACCTTTCTTCTCACTAAACTAAGATAAAGTAGCTGTTTAACTGTTAACTACGCGCGCGCGCGCACACACACACACACACACACACACACAGTTTTTTTAAAAATACAAAATGGTCTTTATTTATGTCCCCCTTTTTTTGTTTTGTTAGAGATGGGTGTTCCATTGCTGTTAGAGAAGCTACATTTGAAGAAGTCTTTCCTGTTATAATTTTATAATTCTTTGGCAGTTTCTTGTGATAGATTTTATAGAATAAGCCTGTTTCAACTGCTGGAAGTTCTTCCATGGAGAGGGCAGTCTTGTGAAACCTTTCTCAGTGTCCATATAACAGCATCCAAGCCACTCTGCTGGTGATGGGAGTTGTATGTATTGGCTCCACATCAACATATATGACATTTGCTAAGGAATCTAGAGAGTAATCTAATTAATTTGATTATTGATTGACTGATGTCTCCACGAGAACAAAAAAATGAAGACATTTTCCATCTCACTGGAGAGTGAAAAGCTTGCTGCAAATTGTCAATATTTAGTTTATGGTATTTCAATTACAAATTGATCTATCTTCTGTATTTATTCACTTGTTCCTTAAAAACTTAATTTCTGTTCTATTCTATTCTATTTATTTATTTATTTATTTATTTTTGTTTTTGTATTTTTTAGCGAAGAGACTACAGGACTTCAGGGTCTCACTACTAGATCAAACTTCTAGAGATATGCTTGTTTACAGACTACCTAGAGGTGGGATTATAGGCATGCCACCATGCCCAGTCTCAAATGCGGTCTCAGTGTGCCCTGGGAGTGGAGCCAGAATAGCAGGTCCGAGGATCGAACCCCCAACCACTGCAGCTGCTTGCAGGTGCTTTAATCTGCTGAGTATTTGGCCAGCTCTCAATTTTTATTTTTAAACAGAATAAAAATTATTAAGAAAGTATTAGAAATGATACAGAATTTCATTTAATAAAATGATTAAGAATTCAACAAATGTTATTATATTGTATATTGTTGTCTTTTAACTAGACATGAGAATGAAAATTGGATCACAAATTTACGAAAAGAGTAAAATGTAAGTAAGCTTCAAGCGTTCCTTTCAATAGACCAGTAGAAATCATGAGTGGAGTTATCCAAGCTATCCTGTATATGTACTTTTTTATTTCTTCTTTCTTTCTTTCCTCTTGTCCTTATCACAGTAGTTAAATCCTTGAACAGTATCTTTCTTTTTCATAAAATCTATTATACCTTTCAGATTTTATTTACTCTTCCAAGGTCATACACTAGGCAGACAAACATAAATCAGACCCACATGTGAAAATATTATATTCACTCTTCTTGAGTCTATTCAAATATTAAATCTAGATGATCTGTTCTATTGTTTTGGTTGGTGTCTCATTTTATTAACTTAATATGTACATAATGTCAGTTAAATAGAATGAATAGAAAATAACATAGGTAAAAGCAAAAAAAAATACCCTATGTACAATATGATTGGCTGTGAAGTAATACTTTCAAAAATCAGTCAGAATACTAAGTACTGGGAGTATTGTGACAGAAAGACATACTCTAAGTCTAAGAATTTTCTAAACATTTTTTCTTTTAAACTTATGGTCCCTATTTATAAACTGAGAGATGTAGAACATTTCTCTAGTGTAGTGTTTGTGCATCTTTTAGACACCTCCCAAGCTGGAAGCCCAAACTCATTCAGTTATCACCAAGTTCCAACACTAGAAATCAACCAGAATGCTTGGTTGTTATGATGATCATGAGGTAACTTGGCCCAGGTGCTGGCAGAGAGGAATCTGGGTGCCAGCCACTATATCTGTTTACCATCAGCTTGACAGCACTGCTCTGTCTCTTACACTTTCATTATTTAGTGCAGAAATCAATTGTTCAAAAATATCTTGTTGAAAAGTAACAAATGGGAAGAAGAGAGAGTAACTTAGAGTACAGATGATCAGGATCTCGGCTTACCACTGGACACTGTTGTTTTTTAGGATGGAGGAACAATTTTATTTATTATTCTTGGCATTACAACCAGAGTCCAACTTTGGGAAGCAACTTATCTACAATTTAGTTGTCATAGGTGCACATGGGGCTCTGCACTGTCCTCTGCCAGGATGACTATGAATTGATCAACGTAGCTGATGAAATACTAAGGATTCTTGATGAATCTCATCCTTAAGCTTGCATGAAGATAACTAGAGAAAAGGAGTGATAAAAGCCTAACTATCCCACAGTCTGAAGTGAGAAGTTACTTCTCACCTGCTCCAAATGTGGGAGTTTGTTTCCTGTGTTCAGTAAATTGGCCATAGGTCAGTTGGCTGGTTCCAACTTTAAAATCTGGGGTTGCAGAAGAAATTTTAAAATTCATTCTTTTACTAAGCTTACACAGTGTGAAACTCCTATTCACAGGATTTCTTTCAGTTTTCAAGACAATATGTTTGATTTTACAAGTTACATTTGAATGCTGATCCAGGGTACTAGAGATGTTTGATGTTTGGACTTACAAAGAGACAGTTGAGGTACTGTATATCTCCAGGAATCCATCTTGATAACCATAATGTGATATAGAAAGGACATTTTTGGGGATGAATATGTCCGTAAATTCCATGTCAAATATTTTCACTGGGAACAATTCATTCTCTGTAGCCACTATAGCATGAAGAACCACTTTCTGTGGTTCTATATCATCATATGTAAATGGTTCTGTCATTTTCAGTACCTCTATTTCTTTGCATTCCGTCTCCACATTCTCCCCATCCTCCACATTCTCCATCTTCTCCAGAATTTGAATGATACATGCTTCTTTCTTGGTTTCTCCTTGGGCAGTACACAAGAAAACACAAGCACAATTAAAGAAGTACACAGTGACCGTCTAATGAGAGCCATCTCAGTCTCGGTGTCTATGCTCAAAGAGTACCTTAATCAGGAGACTGGGAAAAAAAACTGTCTGATGTCCTGTTACTTAGATAATAGAAGAAATGAAAACAAATAGCAACATGAGCTGCTTCTACTCTGAATCAACAGAGGCAATTTACATGACTCAAATCCAAATCCTTTCCAACAAATCACTGCTATGCTGTATATAGGTTACTAAGAGAGCTACTGGAAGATCTTTTCTATTCTGAACATATCCACATCAGAAATACTTTAACTTAAATAGTATCTGGCTTGGAGGAGAATCATGAAAATGGAAGTTAAGCTTAAAGAAAATTTGCTTTGGACATCTTTCTTTGCAGAGCTCTGCAGTATTTTGGAATTTCAGGATTATATTTTGAGTTGTTTGATAGGCTGATAATCAGGAAGAGGGATTGTGGAGACAACTATATGAATCCTGTGAACCAGTGAATGGAGACAGCCCAGTGCCTCCATAGATCAGCAATTGTCGATGTGAACATGAACATAACAGAAAATTCCCGTGCACAGGTTTACTTCCCTGTGTCTATGGTGTCGCACAAGGAAAAAGAATCTTGAAGACTTCACAGGGGTTTAAAATCTTACTTAAGAGTCCTAGCCCAGGTCCGGTGAGTGTGTGGAGAGCTTCCTGCTACCCTGCGCCGGCTGGACCAGTCCCAGCCCAGGCGCAGCATGGGCCGGACCCTCTCCCGCCCCCTCGGGCCGCCCCCCACCCCTCCCGCCGAGTAGGAATTTCTGCCGACTTCTGGAACCCCCAGACCCAGTCCTAGCCCAGGTCCGG
>NW_004524692.1:8533750-8545561 GCF_000260255.1 Octodon degus
AAAAAAATAAATAAAAAATAAAAATAAAAAAATAAAATCTTACTTAAACATTACTTGTACCTACATTTTCCAAGTAACACTAGGGAGTATCTCTGGAATTGCATACCTCATCTGCCTTTAATTAGAAAGCCGAAGCTCATTAAATTTCATTATATTTAGCTGGCCTTCTTCAGAATTTCCAAGATCTGTCTTCACTGGTGTAACATCATAACGGGCCACCTATTGAAGTACTTCACCTGGAAGGCTCCAACCATTCCAAGGTACCAAAGCAGAACTCTGTGTATTTGAACTCATTTAAAATGAATTATGCAAGCTTTAGCATTTGTTTACCTAACTTAGATTCAATCTATTGCATTGAATAAGCTTCAAAGTTCACTATAGTTGGACTTCAAATATGCATTGAATTTCCACTCCTTGTATAACTTTTGAAACATTTAAACTTCTATGTACCCTAGCTTTCTCATATGTGCAATGGGACCATCACAGTATTTCCATGTGATTTTATAAAGAATAAGTCAATATGTCTATGTATCCAGATCTATTTAAGGAGAGAGTGACACACACACAGACAGATAAACAGGCAGACATAGCACATAGCTTCTCTTAGGGTTCAAGACTAAACAATACTTAATGTGCAGAAATATTTTATTGCCATTTTTGTCCTAAGATTTATTATGGATATGTGCATCTATTCTGTTTTATTTCGTGTTATATGTTTCTTTTGAGAGAAATCTTATGTGGTGTTAATAAACAAAATACATTTTTAAAAGCCCTTCTAATTTTGTCATGTATAATAGTGAAATTTCTCCATGAGGAGTGTTTTAGGCTGTACTTTTATTTTATTTATTTTTTTCCCTATATTTTAGAGCAGGGTTTACAGGATGTTCAGTGTCTTGATACGCAGATTGGACTCATAGTGATTCTCTTGTTTACAGCCTTCCAAGTGCTGGGATTGCAGGTGTTAGCCTCCAAACCCAGTCTCAATGGCCATCTCATGTGCCTGGGGGAGGGCAGGCCTGGCATGCCTGAGGATAGAACCCACTGAGCTATTTGGCTGGCCACATCAAGCAGGCTGTGAACCCACTGAGCTATTTGGCTGGCCCATTTAGCTACACTTTTAAAAACCCTGTTAAATTTTAAAGTCATTACTAGAGCAGGATTCACATGCTGAAATTATAATCTTTGCTTGGAAATTCATAAGGTGTTAATAGTTTGTTTCCCCTGAGTAAATGTTCTACCATCACATCCTACTTAGGAGTCAAGCTTTCTCTGATATTTGAATAGGGAGATGTACATTAAGACACCCAAGGCAATAGTCTGTTCCTGACCTTGAATCTGAAAATTGAAAAGGACCTATATTTTTTATACAGCAAGTGTTTCAGAGAATGTATGTTAAGTTAAATCAAGATACTCCTTCATATATACTGAATCACAGTCAGAATTGCCCGACACTCTTTGCAGGGCTTAAGTGAAACTGGCTGAATCCCAGACACTCTGACTGCATGGTAGATTTAGGTGCATAGGGTTGAGAAGGCTGATAAGCGCCACCCTAGGGTTTGGTGATCCCAGGAGACTTCAGAGCATCAGAGAAATTTGCCTAGGAATAGACTGATCACATTGCTTATTTAGAGAAGCAAAATTTCAAGAAGGAATTATTACTGATACATATGGAATGGAGGTAGTACTCATATGTATACATGGATAAATTAGAGCGACCTTGATATGTACATGTACAGTATGTCATTGCCATTGCAGGGTGATGGTGTCCTGACAGTACAATGGCAAGAGAAGTGCTTTCTTTATAAAAACCAGTAATCTGAAATAGATGAGTACCTCTGCATCTGAAACTATAGGGGGAAATGGATTATTGGAACTAATAACAAACTGTTTTTAAAAATTTTTATAATTGTAAAAGTTGGAATTTGAGAAGCCTGCTCTTAATTGACTTTTTTGCAAAGTAATGTTGGGGTGGGTAGCTTGGAACCTAGGGAGGAACCCATGCTGGAGAATCATGATTTAAATGTTATCTTCTATACTTGAATTACTTTTCAAGAAATCTTTTCTACCTATTTAGACATAGTCTTCAAAATTTCCTGGGTGCAGAAGAACACATATCATATCAGAGAAGTAAAAGTAATCTGGAATAGGAGCTGATACACACAAATTTGAGCTAATTTTCCATCCTTATCTTCTCCTCCCATAGGACAGGGAACATTTATTAGGATGATAAATGTTTCCTTTTGTAGAGTATATACATATATATATATATATATATAAATATATATATGTATATATGTGCCATAAGTACAGAAAAAAACTTAGTAAATGAGTCGATAAAGGCCAACTATGGTTATTTGCTCTATTCTGAGAGGAAGGTATCAATAAGAACTAGTGCATTGTCCAGATGATATCAAACAAAAGAAATGTAAAAACATATTATGTGGTTATGACTGTGGATGTAGAAGATAAAACCCTGATATCTGGTGAGAGATAAAAAGTGTCTGTCTGTCTTTCTCTTTCTCTCACTCTCTCCTTGTCTTGTTTGTCTGTCTGTCTGTCTGTCTGTCTGTCTGTCTGTCTGTCTGTCTTGGTATACACACATACTCCACAAAGTCTTTTCTCTATCATCTTTTTTTTCTGTATTTCGGACAAGGTCTACAGGGTCTTCAGGGTCTCACTATGTAGATCAGACTTGTGCAGCTTCTCCTGTTTTCAGCCTCCCAAGTGCTGGGATTACATCAATGAATGTCTTTTTGTATCAATCAATCCTTTCTAACTAAAGGCTTCTCTGTTGCACCACACACAGGTCACTGATTCTCAATTGTGGTCTCAGCAAGTCATGTGGGCAGGGCTTGCACCACAAGCTGGGGATAAAATCCTGGTCACTGTGCTCTGCCTAAGCAGGTGCTTTAGTCTGCTAAGCTACCAGGTTGGCTCTATCACTTTTTAAACAATTTCACATATTCATAAATCCCATACCCAATACCACTACAACTGTGACCTTAATCAGTATTATAAAAACTTAATTCTGAAGACGTTGAAAACTCATATAATTGCATTTATTTTTGCCTGTTATGGATTCTAGATCTACTTAAGTTGTGAATAGGCCTAGTTCATCCTTAATCTTCAAAAACAACACTGGAATCTTGGTAGAAAATAATACTAAACTATGTAGTATAATAGGTAAGTCAGAAAAACTTTGACTGTTTACATGTAAATTGATTAACTTAGCCTTTTACTACTTTATTTATTAGCCTAATAAGCTCAGTTTCTAGCATCTGTTCTTTAGGTCTAGGGACACCAGTTATCTATCCACTGAGTGCTGTGTTTTTCCCATGTGGAGAAAGCTCCTGAAATCCACATTTCATAAAATACAATTTTGCTCTCTCTGCAGCTTGCAATAGACCACAGACTCTTTAGGTTTTCCAGAGAGAAGAGAGCACACATAACCACATCTGACTTTCAGCCAGCAGAGAAAGGGGCAAAGGAACCTGCAATATGGTAAAATAAGCAAAGGGAAGAGTGCAGAGCCAAACTGGTACATGGAGATATGAACACATTGTTCATTCATTTGTACTCATCTACTCACTTTGACTTCTCTTTCTACTCAACAGAAGGCAATAACACTCTCAAAATCTGAAGTAAACACATCTTTTGTAAATAAAGGAAGTTGCATGCAGAAATGTCTTAAAATACATAACTGCCAAACTATTATGTTAAATGAAATAAATAAATTGTTTAGAGTATCATTTAGATAAGCTGCCATTTTTTTATGGTACCAGGGATCGAACTGAGGACCTTGTGCTTACCAGGCAAGCACTAATTCCACTGAGCTATCTCTCCAGCCCTAGATCAACTGAAGTTTCCAATGCTCATTGTTATTATTTTAAATCAGAAAAGAGAAAGGGAACAAGAAGCTCATACTTTGACTGAAGAGCTTCTGAAAAAAGTAGAATTCTGAAGGGGGCTCTGTACACTAGGTTTGTGGCAACATTTTCTGTTAGTCAGGCCATTTCCTGATCTGCTTTGGTTCTTTCCAAGTCATCTGTATTCTCAGTTGAATTTTCCTTTTTCAGAAGAAAAAATGCGATTTCACCACTTATGCATGATTGGAAGTGAAATAATGATGTTAGCCTGTAGAAGAGATGCATGCTTGTGCTTGAATTATGAAGCTTATAAATGAGCAGTGAACCGTGAGACAAGATTCCCAAAATTACAGTGTTGGTGAACCAATATTCTCTGGTTATAATGGAAGCAATTCTTCCAGAAAGTAAGTAGTCATTATCAACTTTTTTTTTTATTCAGTAAATTTTCCTTATGCAATTAACTTGGGTTGATATCTATTCCTGAAAAAGAAATTTCTAAAAATAAATTTAGAACATTTAATTTCTTCAATCTCTTAGGGCTTATTACTGGTGTAAATATGGCTTATTTGGGATAACAATAATAATAATAATAGGAAAACAAAACCACAAAATGAGAGGCCTTTTCTATAGGAAGTGTTTCTTTCAGTGGTATGGTGATGATGATACTGCCTATGTCAAAGCTAAGCAATGCTTACTTTTTGAGGTAAAATGTATATTTAAGAGTGTTGACTTAATTTCTGCTCTGACCATCTTCTTCTTGCTTAGCATCCACTCATAACTGTCTTGATTATTCATGGTCAATATGGCTATTGTGGTCTAGGGCTGCCGGTATTCATAGGAACTATATCAGAGTAAAACAAAAGGATAAAAAAGGCAGAATTGGATGAGACCTAATGAATACAATTCTCATCTTTCCTTTTATTTTTTGGAGGGGAAGGGTCTACAGGGCGTTCAGGGTCTCACTACCAGATCAGACTAGTAGTGATCCACCTGTTTACAGCCTCCCAAAAGCTGGGATTACAGGCATGGGCTAGCATGCCCAGTCTCAATTACTTTCTCATTGTGCCCCAGTGGGGGGCAGCTGGCACAGCAGGCCCAGCATTTGAACCTGCAGGCCACTGTGCCTGCTTTAGGTGCTTTAATCTGCTGAGCTATTTGACCAGCCTAGCTGAGCTATTTGGTTGGCCCTCATTTTTTCCTTTGTGTTCTCTTCTTGTGGAAAAGCATACCTTAGTCTGTGTTTGTTTTTACTGTTCAGAAGGAATTACTTCATTTTTCTATTGATAATTTATTTTATTCATTTTATATTATTAGACTATTGACTGAACCAAAGAACTCATCTACTCTAAGCACATATACACATGTTTTTCTATTGGCCAATTTTCCAGCCTTTGATAATTTTTCTTTTCTTTACCATTGTTAAGGAACACGTGCCTTGTGCCTCATGATTACAAAGTACAGACTCTACTGCAGAGCAATGAAACAGCCTCATAGTGGCTTTAATGTAGGTAAAGTACAATATTTTTAATACAAAGAAAATATACTTTTTTATTATTGGATTTTAGTTCTCCTAAAATTACATCCTATGAGCCACCAGAAGTTACAGTCCATTCTCTGAAGATACAGTCAGAAGGAAGGCAGTAGGCATATACAATTGACTCATAGAGTATCATTGCTTTGTGTATGTAATGCCTTTACCCTTCTGTGTTAACAGAAAAGAAGAGATTTTTGTTTTGAATATTCAAGTCTGGATTTAGTGTCTTTGCATAGGCTATGTTGAGCTATTTCCTTAAGTTGACTACTATTTTACTACATAACTAAACAACACATAACGACTTCATGAATTTCTATCAGAGGTGATTATATGAAAAAAGTTTAGAAACTGAGGGATGGTAAAATAGCCTGGAAAATAAAGGAGCATGGGGTGGAAGTTACCAATAAGTAGCAGAAATTCATCAGGATCCATTTTTAATTTGCTGTCCTATACTCTACTGGTCCAAGAAGTAGTTTTTAAGAGCATAAAGGAGAAGGTAGTGCCAGTGAAGTACTACTTAAAGAATGAACAGTAACAGAGAAAAACTAAAGTATTAAAAAATTTTTATTTACCATGTGGGTACTCATGTCACTGAGCTATCTCCCCAGTACTCACTATTGAAAAATTTGTAAAATACTTTCAGAATTTCACAGCATATCTTGCATTTATTGACTTGTACTTAAAGGAGAGATGGATGCTTTCATTAAGGAAATGAAACAAGCCTTTGTTGAATTGCAGGGTTAAAAAATGGGCATACTAATATATAAGCCATAAATGAACATGTTATACCTTAGTGAATTACTTAAGTATATTCTACGTAATTTTCTTGTGACCTTATTGTTAGAATCAGAGTTCAACCAGAAGTTGTTGAAGCACTGCCTTCTTGCTCATACAAACTGCTACACTATTCATTTACTATGAGAACATGTAGCAGAGAATATATTAATTGTAGGACTCCAGACTCACCATGTGGAAGTGGTGGGACAGAACCCAGATGAACTTCTCAGCATGGAGGACCCTGGACTCACCACACAGGAGTGGCATTGTTGAAGTCTGGAGAACTACTGAGCCCTGAGGATCTGAGAATCACTGCATGGCAAAGGCAGGGCATGACTCAGGTGATCTGCTGTACTTGTAGTACCCCTGACTCATGGCACTAATGTGACTGGAAGAAATTCTGGTGAACTAGTCTGCCTGGAGTACTCAAGATACTTAGTGGAGTGTTGCTCAGACAAAACTCAGGACAACTAGTTTTCATACAGATTCTCATTTTACAATCAGCTTTGTTTTATAACTATAGTCTTTGCTCCTATAGTTTTGGTACTTCGTATATATCTAGGAATCTGTCCATTTAGTCTGTAAGAAATCATTAGTCATCAAGTTTCATCAATTTCTAAATTTCACTTGCTATTTTTATTATTGCTAATTATAATACTGTAACTAGGATATATCCGTCTTAAGCACATTTTCTCCCTTGGATAATAATATTGGGAAGTGTTACAGTAATAACCTCATCAAGTCCCTTTACCAAAGGACAAAGGACAGTGCCAAATGGAAACCCATATCCCACTCTCATTTAGTAGAGAAGGCAGGGTCATGGAAGAGACACCAACCAAGAATCCCTGACACACAGAAAATATCCCTGAAGAACAGACTCCTTTTAGAGGCTGTGATAGTAGTGATACAGCTATATACTACAAAATTTCACAAAAGGTATGAGAGAAGTGAAAAGAAGGTAGTCTTTCTGAAAAAGAAAATAAGACAAAGGAGAAAAAGAAAAATGCAATCTCAGGCCATGAGCCGACCCATAACAAATCCAGGGGACATAAGAATAGAAGAAATTGAAAGTCACACAACTGAAATCTCTGAAATGGTTGCAAATGAAATGAAGACACAACTCCAGATTGGTATAGAGGAAATCAGATCAGAAATAATTCCTCCAGTAAAAAAAAATAATAACTATAATGAAATAATTGCTGAGTATATCTAAAGAGGAAATTGGTAAAACAAAATAAAGGAACATACAAAAATGATGGAAATCTTCTATGAGCAATATAGGAAATAAACACAATACATGAAACAGAATCAAAGACATTTCTCATGAAATAAAAATTCCTTGAAGAGCTGGCAATAACTGTTTGAATGAAAGATGAATGATGATATGAAATGAAAGATGGAAACCATATGAATAATAAGTTTCAATGAAAATGAAGGATCAAGGAAAATGAAAGAAAAAGAATATTTACAGAACTCCAAAAGCATCATTGAAAATAAATCTGCAACCAGAAATATAATGAACAAGATGCCAGAAATTTAGCCCAAAAACAAAATACTAAGATCTGTTAGAGAAAATAAGCAAATCACATTTAAAAGAAAGACCATCAAAATCACAACAGATATCTCAACACCAGCAATCAAGTCAAGAAGAGATTAGAATAAAGTATTTCAAGTTCTAGAAGTAAACCACTTTCAAACCAGACTGATATACCCTGCAAAACTCTCCCAAAATTAATGGAGAAGTAAAATACTTTCATGAAAAAAAAACAGCTAATGAAATTTATGACCAGCACACCAATCTTGGAAGGAGTACTGAAATTTATTCTACAAAGAGATCAAAGTTACCACAACTCCAAGAACAATAACAGAAAGAAACTACCAAACAATACAAGTAATTAAACAGAGGAAGAGTAGGGGAACAACAGTAGAAAAGCAACATGACAAAGATAAGCTAGTACATATCAATTATATTCACCAATGTAAATGGAATCAACTCACTAATTAAAATGAACAGACTGGCAGAGTGGATAAAATACAAAATCCAACAATATGCTGTATAGAGGAAACATTGAACTCTAATGGAAATTCATAAGTTGAAAGTCAAAGAGTAAAAAAAATATTCCATGCAACAAGAGCTTATAAAAAAAGCAGGGGTAGCTATTCAGTTCATAGACATTGTGAATTTGAACCAAGAATAATCAAATGAGATAAAGAAGGTCAGTACATACTGAGTAGGGGAAAACTTCAAGAGGAAGAGATAGCAATCTTAAATATGTATACACCAAATATGAAGCACTCAACTGTCCAAAAGAAATTTTAAAGTACAGGAAAAATTAAATGACCAATAACATAATCTTGACAGAGAAATGTATACCTGATTATCTCAAAGTAGGGCAAGTAGACAAAGAATTAGCAAAGAGGGAGCAGAACTGAACAAATCCTTTCCAAAAATCGACTTAGTAGACACTGATAGTGTCCACCCAACAACATCAGAATACACATTCTTTTTAGCTGAACATGGGACATTCTTTAAAATAGACCATATACTAGTCCATAGAACGTGCTTAAGAAATGCAGAAAATCAGAAATTATCCCATGCATATTATCTGAACACAGTACAATGAAACTGGAAGTTAATGACAAAAGAAATTGAAAAACCCCGTAAGTACATGGAAATTTAATAGCACGCTCCTCAGCAACCATAGGTCACAGATGAAATTAAACAAGAAATTAAATAATATCTACAATCCAATTAAAATAAACACAACCTACCAGAATTGTGGGGGGCCATGAAATCAGTTCTTAGAGTGAACTTTATAGTGGTGAACTCACACATTTAGAAAACAGAATGAGAATAAATAAGTACCCTACTGTTGCACCTCAATTTTCTAGAAAAAGAATAGGAAACCAAGCCCAAAATGCAAATAAAAGAAGGAATTTTAAATATTATGATAAGAATTAATAAAATTGAGAGAAAGAAAACAGTACAAAGTAGTAATGAATCAAAGAGCTAGTTCTTCGAAAGATTCAAACTGATAAAACTCTAGTTAATCTCATCAAAAGAAAAAAAAGAATGGAAAGATGAAACTCACATTCAAGTAATAAAGAATAAAATGGGTGAAATCACTGTACATACTGCAAACAACTCAGGAAATCATCAAGTGCTACTTTGAAAATGTTTTCACTAACAGGATGGAATACAGAAGAAATGGACAGATTCCTAGATATATATGAAGCACCAAAACTAAACAAAAAAGCTATATAAACTCTGAGTAACCCAGGGTAAGCCAATGAAATTGAAAAGGTAATAAAAATTTACCAACAAAGAAAATGCCAGGTCCTGATGGTTCACAGAGGAATTCTACAAAAAAGAGATTTAGTCCCAATACTCCTTACACTCTTCAATGAAATTGAAAAGAAGCAATGCTCCATAATTCACTTGTGGAGGTAAGTATTACACTGATACAAAAAGTAGGCAAAGACCCATATGAAAATGAGAAATAGGGGTCAATCTTTCTCATGAACATAGATCCAAGAATCTTCAATAAAATTCTAGCAAGTAGAAAGCACAAAGCATCAAATCATAAGGAAGATTATATACCGAGACCAGGTGAGATTCATTTCAGAGATGCAAGGATGGTTCACATAGGCACATATATAAAGGTAATATCCACAGAGCCAAAATCAAAAAACACATGATCATGTCAGTAAATGCAGAAAACGCTTTTGAAAATGTCAACAGTCATTAATGGTGAAAACCCTAGAAAGCCGGCCAGATGCTCAGCAGATTAAAGTGCCTGCTTTATTCAGATGCAGGTGTTTGAGGTTCAATCCCTGGCCTACCATGCTGGTCCCTCCTGTAGGGTACACTGTGTTGGCAAACAGGTCTGGGCATGGTGTCATGTGCCTGTAATCTCAGCACTTGGGAGGCTGAAAATAGAGGAATCAGTACAAGTTCAATCTCTGTAATGAGATCCTGTAGATCCTGCACTAAATACAAAAAACAAAAACAAAAACAAAATAAAAAATGCTACAGAAGATTGGAATAGTTGGCCTACACCCGAATTCAGAAGTCATCTATG
This sequence comes from Octodon degus, assembly GCF_000260255.1. NCBI lineage: Eukaryota > Metazoa > Chordata > Mammalia > Rodentia > Octodontidae > Octodon > Octodon degus. Next base: position 8,544,010 of record NW_004524692.1, read on the forward strand.
ACAAGCTAAAATCAAACATCACTCTCAGTGGAGAAAATCTGAAAATTTTACTGTACAGTCAGGCAAAAGACAAGGATGTCCACTATCACCATTCCTTTTCAATAGAGTTCTGTAATATTAGCCTGTTCCATTAGACAAGAGAGAGAAATAAAAGGAATAAGAATTGAAAAAGAAGAGTTTAAACTATCATTATTTGCAGATGACATGGTACTTTACATGGAAGACACAAAAATTACACCAAAACCCCCTATAATTAGTAAATTGAGTAACATAGCAGGATACAAAATCAACACTAAAAATATTTGCATATCTCTACACAAAGAAATAAACAAAAAGTTATTGAGAGATAAAATAGGGAAACAGCATGCTTTAAAATAGCATCAAAAAGAAAAAGAAAGAAATAAAAGAAAAAAAGAAAAAAATATGTTGGAACTAATGTAACAAGGAAAATAAAAGATGTATACAATAAAAATTACAATAATATGAATAAAAGAGATCAAAAAGGATTTCAGATAATGGAAAAATTTTCTTGTTTCTCATTCAGAAAACCCAACATTGTGTAAATGGCTATATTCACAGAATTGTTATAGAGATTCAATGCAACCCCTACCAAAACATCAGGAAACTACTTGTTAGGACTAGAGAAAACACTCCTAAAGTTCATTTGAAACCAAAATAGACAGAATAGCAAAGGCAATCTTAGTCAACACAGGCAAGTCAGGAGGCATTATAATCTCTGACTTCAAATTATACTGTAAAGCTACTGTGATAAAACCAGCATTGTATTAGCGAAAAACAGACCCAAGGGTCAATGGATCAGATTAAAAAATGCAGACAGAACTAAAAACACATTCAGCCACCTTATCTTTGACAAAGTAGCCAAATAGGTTAATTGGAAGAAAAAACCTCATTAATAAATAGTGGTGGAAAAACTGGCAAAATCTAAAACTAGATCTAGGTCTATCACCACGCACTAAACTAAGTCAAAATGGCTAGCCCAGATCCGGTGAGTGTGGGGAGAGCTTCCTGCTACCTTGCGCCGGTGGGACCAGTCCCAGGCCAGGGACAGCATGGGCCGGACCTTCTCCCACCCCCTCGGGCCGCTCCCATCACTGCGCAGTACCTCTCCCACCCCGCGCACCTAGTAGGAATTTCTGCCGAGTTCCGGGAACCCCCAGACCCAGTCCTAGCTCAAGACCAGTGAGTGTATGGAGAGCTTCCTGCTACCCTGCGCCAGTGGGACCAGTTCCAGCCCAGGCACAGCGTGGGCCGGACACTCTCCCACCCCCTTGGGCCACCCCCCACCACGCCGCAGCACCTCCGACCCCGCACCCCGAGTAGGAATTTTGCCGTGTTCTGGGAACCCCCAGATGCAGTCTTAGCCCAGGTCCAGTGAGTGTGTGGGAGAGCTTCCTCTTCCCCCTACTTCACCTTGCCCCCTCCAGGTACAGCTCAGGCCTGGCATACATGCCTGAGGTGTAACCCTGAAGCTGCAATCCCTGCAGAGAGTGTAGAGGATAGATCCACCCAGCTAGTCCAGGAGCAGAACATC
>NW_004524692.1:8546177-8547975 GCF_000260255.1 Octodon degus
AAAAAAACACTGCAGTAAAGGAATTTATAATTGCTTCTAAAGAAGATATTGATAAAAAAAATAGAGACTAGAAAAAATGACGGATTCCGTGAATAAGCAATACAGGAAAGAAATAGATCACATGAAGCAGAGTCAAAGAGATATAGAGGAAATTAAAATCTCAATCACAAGCTTGCAAAACCGTTTAAATGAATGTGAAGACAGAGTTTGACTTGAAGATGCTGGTGTAGCTAGTGAAAAGGTAAGAAAGGATCTCATAAACTAAGTCAAAATGAATTAATTGTCTAAACATTAAAACAGAAATGCTAAATGTACTGGAAGAGAAAGTAGGTAGGAATATTGTAGATATATGGGTGGACAAAGAATTCTTAAACCGAAACCAAACTGCATGGAAAATATTTCAATGAGCTCCATATCTGACCAACCCCAGGCCCTGCAAGTGTGGGGAGAGCTTCTACTCTGTCCTGCGCCTACCCACCGTTCCAAGCTCAGGCCCACCACATGAGAGAAGCACTTCCCCGAGTTTTCCAGACCTCCTCCACCTGGCCAGACCCAGCACATCCTGCAAGACCCAGCGCAGCCTACCCTCTGAGTAAGAACTTCCACCCGCACATTGAGCTCTCCATATCTGACCAACCCCAGGCCATGTGACTGTGGGGGAGAGCTTCTGCTCTGTCCTGCACCCACTCACCACTCCAAGCTCAGGCCTGCCATGTAAGAGACCTTTCCCTTGTTATTCGGACCTCCCCCGGCTGGCCAGACCCAGCGCAGCCTGTCATCTGAGTAAGAACTGCCACGCTCTTGATAGTCCTGCAGACCCACCAAAACACAGCACTGGTGAGTGTGTGGGAGAGCTTTTGGGCTCTCTCACTCCTGCTCCTCATACCCCTTCAGACCCAGCCCAGACCTAGCATAGAGGCTTGAGGTAAAACCCTGCAACTAAAGTCCCCGCAGAGAGACTAGGGTCAAAGCCACACAGCTATTCCAGGAACAGATCATCTTACCAGAGGTGTACAGCAGGCCTACCTCCAAGGGCAACAACAGTAAGGAGCTGAGCACAGTAGACTGACACAAGCCAGGCACAACTGCATGAACTAGAACTTGGTATATCAGTACCTGTATTTCATTAAGTGATAACATAATTGCACCAAAGCTCTACACCAAAGGCAACAGGTCAGTGTTAAACGAAATGATAAAGACAAGGAGCAAAATGCAATCTCAGGTCTCAAGCCCACCCATAACAAGTACAGAGGACACTAGCTCAGCTGAAATAAATGAATCAATAGCATTGCAAGTAAATAAACAACAGCAGAAAGATATAGAGGAACTCAGAGCATAATTAATTTCTGGAATTAAAAAAAGAAAACTCTGAATTTATAGCAGCTGAACTTAAGAATCAAATGCAGAAACATATGGAGGAAACACAATGCCCACCCAGAACAAATGCAGTGGACACTAACTTAGCAGAAATACATGAATTAATAGCATCAGAAGTAAATAAGCAACTACAGAAAGGTTTAAATGAACTCAAAGCAGAATTAGTGTCTGAAATGAAGAAAGAAATCTCTAAACTAATAGCACCTGGACTAAAGAATGAAATACAGAAGCATAAAGAGGAAACACAATCTGTAAAAAACTCTGTAGTAAAAGAATTAATAAATGCTTCTAAAGAGGACATTGATAAAAAAATTTCAGGAAATTAAAAAAATGATGGATTCCTTGAATGAGCAATACAGGAAAGAAATAGATCGCACGAAGCAGAGTCAAAGAGATGTAGAGGACCTTAAAATCTCAATTA
>NW_004524692.1:8548197-8550998 GCF_000260255.1 Octodon degus
ACAAATGGTATAAAAAGAATATGGGCAGAAGTAATAGCAGAAAACTTCCCAAATATGAGGAAACAATCTGATACTCACATAACCAAAGCATACAGAACTCCAAATAACTTCAACCCAATTAAAAATACTCTTGACTATTATAATAGTCAAGATACCAGAAATTCAACACAAGAATATCATACTGAAAGCCGCTAGAGAAAAGAAGCAGATCACATTCAAAGGAAAGCCCTTCAGAATTAGAGCCAACTTCTCTTCACAAACCATGAAGGCAAGAAGAGCATGGAGCAGAGTACTTCAAGTCTTCTACAAAAACAAACTCCAACCCAGACTACTATACCCTGCAAAACTCTCTTTCAAGTTTGATGGAGAATTGAAATACTTTCATGACAATGAACAACTAAAGAATTTCATGATGGCAAAACCAACCCTACACAAACTACTGAAAGATGTTCTAGAGAGGGACTGAAATGATCAGAACTCCACCAACAAGAACAGAAGAAAACCATTAAATAAGACAAACAATTAAACACAGGAGAAAAAACAGTTAAAAAACCAGCATTTAAATAACATGTCAATAATAAGTCAACACATCTCAATAATAACCATCAATGTAAATGGACTCAATTCACCACTTAAGAGAAATAGATTGGCACAGTGGATTAAGAAAAAAACCCCAACAATATGTTGGATAAAAGAAACACATTTAACTCATAAAGAAACTCACAGGCTGAAAGTCAAAGGATGGAAAACAATACTACATGCCCCAGCACTTCAGAAAAAAGCAGGGGTAGCAATCTTGATCTCAGACAGTCTCAACTTCAAACCAAGAATGATCAAACGAAATAAATAAGGCCACTGTATATTAGTTAGGAGAAAAATTCAAGTGGAAGAAATAACAATCATAAATATGTAGCACCAAACACAGGAGCACTCAACTATATAAGACAAACTTTAATAGACATGAAAAATCTAATATCCAATACAACAATCTTAACAGGGGACCTTAACACCACCTTATCCCAAATAGATAGATCAATCAGACAAAAAATTAGCAAAGAAGTAGCACAACTGAAACAGAGCTTGGAACAAATGGACTTGGTAGACATACACAGAGTGTTCCACCCAACCACAGAGGAATGCCTATTTTTTTCAGCTGTACACGGATCATTTTCTAAAATAGACCACATACTAGTACACAGGCAATGCTTAAGTATATGCAAGAAAACAGAAATTATCCCATGCATTTTATATGACCACAATGCAATAAAACTGGAAATAAGCAACAAAAGAAACCTGAAAAACCCGCTAAATACATGGAAGTTGAACAACATCCTACTCAGCAATCAATGGGTTAAAGATGAAATTAAACAAGAAATTCAACAATATCTACAATTCAATGAAAATTCAAACACAACTTATCGTAATTTATGGGATGCGATGAAAGCAGTTCTCAGAGGGAAATTTATAACTGTGAACTCACACATTAGGAAAACAGAACAGGACCAAATAAACACCCAATGCTGCATCTTTGACATCTAGAAATGGAAGAGCAAACCAAACCCAGAGCCCAAAGACAGGAAGAAATTATAAAGATTAGAGCAGAAATTAATTCAATTGAGATGAAGAAAACAGTTTAAAGAATTAGCAAATCAAAAAGCTGGTTCTTTGAAAGATTAAATAAAATTGACAAGCCCCTAGCCAACCACATCAAAAAGAGGAAAGAAAAAATTCAAACACAAGCAATAAAGAATGCAAAAGATGTAACTACTACAGACCCAGTAGAAATTCAGAAGATTATCAAAAGCTACTTTGAGAATCTTTACACTCACAGAATAGAAGCCACAGACGAAATGGACAGATTCCTACCTAGGTACAAATTACCAAAACTGAATCAAGAAGATATAACAACTCTCAATAACCCAATAACAGCCATTGAAATACGGAATGTAATAAAGAGCCTGCCGACAAAGAAAAGTCCAGGTCCTGATGGATTGACAGCTGAATTCTACAAGAAATTTATAGAAGAAATAAACCTTACAATCCTGAAACTTTTCAGTGAAATTGAAAAGGAAAGAGTTCTCCCAAAATCATTCCTAGAGGCAAGTATTATGCTGATACCAAAACCAGGGAAAGATGTTGCTAAGAAAGAGAACCACAGGCCGATCTCCTTCATGAACATTGATGCTAAAATTCTCGATAAAATCATAGTAAATAATATACAGCAAATCATCAAGAAGATCATACACCATGACCAGGTAGGATTCCTCCCAGGGTTGCAAGGATGGTTCATTATCTGAAAATCTATAAATGTAATGCACTATATCAACAGAGCAAAAATTAAAAACAACATGATCATTTCAATTGATGCAGAAAAGGCTTTTGACAAGCCCAACACCCATACATGTTCACAGCCCTACAGAAAATTGGACTAGAAGGCCTCTACTTCAGTTTGTTAAAAGCCATCTATGACAACCCAATGGCTAATATAATTCTTAATGGGGAAAAAGTGAAATCTTTTACTCTCAAATCAGGTACAAGACAAGGATGTCCTCTATCACCCCTCCTCTTTAATATAGTTCTGGAATCATTAGTTAGAGCCATTAGACAAGAGGAAGAAATGAAAGGAGTAAGAATAGGTAAAGAAGAAGTGAAACTATCATTATTTGCAGATGACATGATACTTTATTTGGAAGACCCAAAGACCTCCACTAAGAAACTACTAGAGTTGATAGACAAATTCAGTAGCATAGCAGGATATAAAGTCAATACCCAAAAGTCAATAGCATTCCTCTACACAGATA
>NW_004524692.1:8551540-8553097 GCF_000260255.1 Octodon degus
GGAAAAACTGGCTCTCTACATCCCGAAAACTAAAACTTGACCCAGGTCTATCACTATGCACTAAACTAAAGTCAAAATGGATTAAAGAACTGAACATTAAAACAGAAACACTAAATCTCCTAGAAGAGAAAGTAGGAGGATCTCTTGAAGACATAGGGGTAGGCAAAGACTTCATGAACAGAAATCAAATTGCACGGGTAACAGTTGAAAGAATTAACACCTGGGACCTGCTCTTACTGAGAAGTTTTTTCATGTCAAAAGAAATTACCAACAAAGTGAAAAGGCAACCCACAAATTTGGAAAAAATCATGACAAATAAGTACTCAGACAAAGGTCTGCTTTCTAGAATCTATAAAGAACTAAAAAACACTAGGGCCCCAAAATTTAAAGACCAAATCCAGAAATGGGCATCTGAGATGACCACACACTTCTCTGAGGAAGAAATTAAAGAAGTGAATAATTATATGAAAAAAATGTTCCACATCACTAGCCATCCATGAAATAAAATTAGAGATATCATCTCACTCCAGAAAGATTGGCTATCAAAAGAAATCAACCAACAACAAATGTTGGAGAGGCTGTCAGGAAAGGGGAACCCTTCTTCATTGCTGGTGGGAATGCAGACTGGTGCAACCATTATGGAAATCAGTGTGGAGACTCATTAGAAAACTAGAACTGGAATCCCATTCAAGCCTGCTATCCCCCTACTAGGAATTTTCCCTGAGGAACTGAAAGCATCATATCATAGTGATATATGTGTACCTATGTTTACAGCAGCACAATTTGATAGCCAGATCCTGGAAACAACCAAAATACCCGTCACATGTGGAATGGTTGAAAAAGATGTGGTACTTTTATGTAATGGAGTATTACTCAGCTATAAAGAATGATAAACTTGAAGCCTTCATATTTAATTGGATGCCCCTTGAAGATGAACTTATTAGTGACATAAACTAGACCCACATCTGTAAATATTGTATTGTCTCCCTAATATAAGGACTTACAATTCCTTATATGGTTAGGTTTCTAAATTTCTTTGTAAAATGCTTATTTCTACTTTTATATAATTATTTTCCTTCATATTCTGTGAGGATTTAAAATTCAACATATCAATATCTGATGGAATGTACCTGTTCCAGGATATCCCAAAATGTTTGATATTTTGACAGATAGCATAAACTGAACTGCATATATTGCAGGTTAATAATTAGCTTCTCTTCTGGAGGGCTATCAACCTAAGTTAGCAGATAGTAATTGGAGAAAAGGAAGGGCTGCATCTTTGGCCCTAGCCTTTCAAGGTCAGTGAAGACTCGGGACATAAGAGAATCTGTACTGTAACAACATGTAACTCAGTTGTGCTCCAAATTTTCTAATCAAGAAAATTATGGAGCCACAGAGGAATGTGTTTGATGATCTAAAGTGAGCCTGGGGAGAGTCACATGGAGAGAAAAAACATATTCTGAAGCTTTCACAGAGAGCAAATTGGTCAAGCAATGGCCATGACTCATCCTCATGTCAGACACTGACAAAAGGATGTACAAAGGGCAGTACAGGGCT
>NW_004524692.1:8553687-8566704 GCF_000260255.1 Octodon degus
CAATGAATCTATGACTGGGTCTCATTTTATTGACAAGTTCCTGCACATGAATAGAAATTACCAAGAGTTGAAAATACAAGCCACATGTTTGGAAAAAAAAACTTGACAAACAATCACTCAGATGAAGGACTTCTATTTAGAATATATATAGAACTACAGAAAAATCAACCCCTGAAAATTCAAAGACAAAATCCAACAATGGGCATGTGAGATAAATGCATGCTGGTCAGAGGAAAAAATACAAAGGGCAAATAAATACAGGAAAAAATGTGGCACAGCACTGGTCATTTGAGAAATGCAAATTAAGTCAACACTGAGATATCATCTCACTCCAGAAAGAATGGCTTTCATAAAAAAATCAACTAATAGGAGCTGAGGAGATGGCTCAGTGGAATAAGTGCTTCCCTGGAAAATGAAAGGACCTGAGTCAATCCCTGATTCTGAAAAAAAAAAAAGAAAAAAAGAAAGAAAGAAAAAAGAAAGAAAGAAATCAACTAATAACAAATACTGGAGAGATAGTAAGAAAAGAAGACTCATTCTCCACTTTTGGTGGAGGTGCAGTCTCCTGCAACAACTATAGAAAGCAGGATGGAGATTCCTCAAAGACTAGGAAGTCTCATTCAACTCTTGGTATTTTTCAAAGGAACTGAACAAATCATACTACAGTGATATATGTGAACACATGTTTATGGCAGCACAATTTGTCATAGCTAATTCTTGGAATCAACCTAAATGCCCATCAACTGAGGAATGGATAAAGAATTGTGGTATTTTGCACAATGGAATATTACTCAACTATAAATAAACTTAAAGCTTTTGTTGGTAAATGAATACAGCTAGAGGTTACATTCCTAAGTGAAATATATCTGACCCACCCGTGTTAACATTGTATTGTCTCCCCAGTGTAAGAATGTGAAAGAATTAATAAAATCTGAAAGTTACAATTGATGCCATAGAAGAAAAAGAAACTGAACATAAAAAATGAGCAGATGAGATGAGGTAAAGGAGAAAGGAAAAGGAAGGAAGTATACAAAAAGGAGAGGTAAGATAATACTACTACTAATTGCTGCCAGTTTTTTAAAGGCAGCAGTTAATGTTTAACATTATTACTTTGACCAGTGTAATGTGCCAGTATCTGTAATCTGAGCAAAAACTTTGAAGACAGCAACATGTAATAGAAGAACCACAGATGAATACCTTTCATCCTGTTTGGTTTTTAAATGCTTATTGTCTCTAATGACTTACTTATTATTTTATGCTCCCTCTCAAATAAATTTAAACAATAAAAATAAAAAAGATCAAGCAAAAAATTTAATGTTTATTGAAAGGAAGAGTTAATATTTAAATGTTTGATCTATCTTTTATGGCTATATCTAGTAATGTGAGCAACAGATTTAATGAGAAAAATACATAATATAACAATTGTTAATTTTCTAGTCTTGTTTTAAAATTCTATACCATTTTCTTTGTTTTATGTTACTTTGTTTTCATTCTTCTTCTTAGTATTTTTGTCATTTACCTCTTAAAATACTAATTTGGAGACCACTGTGGTCCTGACACAAAATGAGCAAACAGCTAAGAATTTTCTGACTCCGAATTGAAGGTGAGATGTCGGAGAGTCATGGAAACAACCTTGACCATGGGAACTCATGCAGCTTACGTTTGACTTAGGCACATCCATCTTTGAATCTGATTGCAAATCTTCATTCATGGTGAGTGTATTTTGACCCGTAGCATATTGCTCGCGACTTCCAATTTTCTTAAGTACTATTAAGAAAAAAAATACAGTGAATAGAGGGCCACAGTAATGTGGTCAGTGTCTTCTCAGTTTCAATTTCTTTATTTAAGTAGACTCCTGTACTTCTATTTCATTGGTTGGTCATGAGGATGCCAAAGGTGGTAACTATGCATAGACACAGCCCAGTGGTTTCTTTATTTCCTCTAGTGCAATAAGTTTTCCACCATGCAGATTTCTAATCTTATAGACTTCTTTTTAAGAATCAAAGTATTCATTATGTTAAGATTAGCTCATCTTCAGAACTGTCCTTCTACAATGCTGTAGATAGATTTCTAAATTTCTGTTTAAAAATATGTAAATATTTATTCAGAATTTTAAAATATTTTTTATTTTTTAACTTTATTTTCCATATTCTGCAGGGACTTAAAGTTTAACATATCAGTACTTTATAGAAAATACCTGTTCCATGATATACCTAAGATGTTTGATATTCAGACAGACAGTGAGGTTAAACCCAACTGCATAAGTTGTAGGGTAATAATAAGCTTCTCTTCTGGAGGGTTAACAACCTAGGTTGCACACTAAAAATTAGAGAAATAGAAGGATTCCAAGGACAGCCAACATTTTGACCTAGCCTTTTAAGGTCAGTGAAGACTCAGGACATAGAAGAACATATACTGTTATATCATGTAACTCAGTTGTGTCCCAAATTTTCTGATCAAGGAGACTATGGGGCCACAGAACAATGTAATTGATGATGCAGAGTGTGCCTAAGGAGAGTCATATGGAGAGAAAACATTCTCTCAGGCTTTCACAGAGAGCGGATTGGTTGGGCAATGGCTGTGACTCATCCACATAGCTGACACTGACAAATGGTCTGCAAACTGCTGTACAGGGTTTCAGGATGGATCCTGAGGGTAATTGACTGACCTTATCAGATACAAAAGTTACATTTCTTGTTATATAGGTCTTTCTTTATCTTGATCTTAACCATACAGCAGAAAAGTATAAAAATGTGGTATAAAAAGTAAAGCCATGTTAATCTGCTGATCTGTGAAAGGCTCAAGTCAACAACTTCTGACATAGCCAGTCCTATGGAGAACCCACTACTATTATGGACCATGGGACTATATTGGATTATTTTACTGAATTCACATGCCTGCAATATTTAAATGGCAATGGAATACACATCTCTAAAATAACTAAACAAAGAAAGGGGATACAAAGAAAGGACCACTTTGTACCTGTATATATGAAATAGTTATGATAGATATACAGCTACTTTCTCTTAATTCAATGAGAAGAAATATATGTACTAATAGTATTTGGACAGTATGTCATGTCTGCATCTTAGACTATGAATACCACTAAGAAGATAGCAATATGCAATGTATTAATTATTGAAACTGTCCTATAAAAAAAGAGTCTTTTGACTTTGTCCTAAAGAAAAACAAAACGAATAGCTCACCCTCTAGAAATATATTACCAAATTTTGTACTCATTTGTGCTGTGACATGATAATGTTACTGGCCTTATAAATCTTATTTATCTTTTATAAACCCAGTGATTTTTTTAAATAGTGCAGTTCACATCTATGAGAGAGAGGTTTATATTTAAGTACTACCTCATATCTTCTGCCAGAGAAGATACTAATGATGGAATAAATATCCTAAAAGAGAAGTAACATTAATTTATATGTATATATATATTTTTTTAATGCATCTATTTCAAATACATAATTTTCCCCCAAATTTATTTTGCTATTTTCTTATTTTTCCAATGCACGTAAAGCTATAGAATTGTCAAGAACGCACTCTAATTTTTGTCATTTTCTTTGTGACCTCCAAATCTACTACTTCCTGCAGCATATTAGAACTTTCTATAGTGGAGGTGCTATCTACAATGTCAACATTTTGGCACCTGAGCCATGAACATTGCTGTAGAATGTGAGGTATATGCTGGGAAGGTGACGTCGTGACCAATTTGGAATTCTAGTGAAAGTTGGGAGCATGCACACTTACATTTTGCCTTCTCTTTTCTGAGATGGTCAGCAGTGCTTTCTAAATTTGGTATCTTTTTGCAAATTGTTATCAGTTTTTCCAGTCCTGCATCACTTTGGAACTTTTCTCCCATCAGTTCAGCAATACTAATTTTGTCATAGTCTTTATTCTTTCTTCCTTTAAGGTTTAACTCTTCGGACAGTAATAATTTTACTGCCTGAAACTTCTTGTCAGCCATAGGAAGTAAGCCTTCCAGAAGAACAATTTCCTTGAAACTCTCTGCCATCTTTCAAATGATAGGTGAACCTGCAAAAGAAAATTGGCATATAATATTTCATTATATATGTACATAGGCAGTTTCTAAAATGAGAGAGGCCTGAATACATGATTTACATCAGTGTTGGCACTAGTTAGAAGTGTCTTGTAGCAGAAAGGGTCATAAATACCAGTTGCTTCACTATAGAAAATGCAGAACAGCTCCATCATACATCCCTAAGGAGATCATCCTTGACAATGATGTCATGGTAGATGTCGGGGTAGCAATTTGCAAATAGGCACATCTTACAGTGCTTGGAGTACAGATTATGCAGTGTCAAACCCTCTGCCTCCTATTTCTCTACTTTGTTGGCTGGAGCCTATCTCTAGCATATGTCTATTAGCTCCTAAATCTTCCCGCATCTATGCTTCTGTCCTTTGGTTCTTCGTTAATTAGCTCTTGTTAGCATTGTGTGTCCTGTGATGTTGGACCTTGTCCTCTGTAGCTCTATCACTGTCAGAACATTGGAAGCCACATGTGTCCTATTGCAGGATCAAAGAATTTATGGGCTGGTACTACTTTAACTGTTGACTAATTTGCTTTTTAAATTCTTTTTAGTAGAGCTTGATTTTTGACAATAGACTCTGCATAAGTCTTGCTGAAATCTTTTTAGTCAGTTTTTCCACATATTGTGCAAATAAAAACAACAAAAAACCCTTTCATTCATTAAATATTGTAGCATGGCTGCTTAAATTATTTGCATCTTTTTACTCCCGAAACCTTTATATTCTCCACATTAGATTCTTTACAATTATATAACAAATCTTGGATTTTTTTTTCCTGTTGTATGATGTTGGTAAGTTCCCTTATCTTTCCTGGAAAGCATTTCAATTTATCTTACCCTTATTTCCTTTCATTCTACCGTTATGATTCATTTGAAGTTTTGTCTGCGGGAAGCTTCCAGAGTTCCCAAATGTGCAGAATGATGTTGTTCTGGAGCTCTTTAGCATGTGTGCATTTTCTTGTTGACACTCAGTACATGGTATGGCTTTGAATTTTTTGTTTATTTTACAAATTCTTTTGATGTAGAAATAATATGTTTGTGTGTCTTTTGTGTTATTGAAATATTCTAATTTCTGAGGCTGTTTTTTTTTTCTTTTGAAGAGAAAAGCAAATCCTCAGTTTCAAAAAGCCCTTTGATGGGGGAGTAAGTCCATACATAGACACACTGCAGTGAGTGAAATTGAATAGTACTAAATCCAAAAAATGATATTGTATGCACTACCAGAAATAGTGGATTACTTACAAATATTCACGAATAATATTGAAATTTTTTTCTGAACAGCAAAATAGATAGCAACAAGAGTTTCAGTATTTGTATAATACTGAGCTTAAATTGCTTTCTATTACAAAACCAAAATGTTTTCATAATAGAGCAGTTTGTTTAGTAACTGACAACAAAATATAGTTGGGAAATAGCAAATGTCAGGTGACAGAAAGTTATGAATAATTGTTCATTTCATTTAAGTGAAAAAAGTCACATATTTTGTTTAAGTAGTATTAATTTTAATAGTGGCATAGTGATTCAGAATCATATGGAATTGCTAGTAGTACAGTAATTAGAATATTAAGTAGCCTTATACAACATTAAAATTCTAAATTTCAAAATACCTTGCTCCCACATGTGTAGAGGAGGTGCAATCAATTGTCATGTAAGAAAAAACATTGAGTGAAAACTTAGAACAATATAAATATGATATTTAAACAGTGAAACACAACAATGTATTCTCTGATAATAAAAGCCTTGGTGCTTTTGAAAGGGAAAGACATGTAGAGGAACACGGATAGGAAGTGATATTGAAGAAGAAAATAATGAGCAAAGCTGAGAGACCTGCAATTCAAAATTAAGTCAAATGAAAAACTTTGACTAGGAGTGTGAATGTTTTAAAAACATGCTCTAGGGGCCAGGGAGATGGCTTAGTAGAGTAAGTGCTTGCCTGGTAAGTGCAAGGGCCTGAGTTTAATCCCTGGTTCCACCAAAAATAAATAAATAAAAATAAAAAAATATTTAAAAAAAATGCTCTGATGAAAAAAGAAGAACAGGAATTATGAATATGGTTGAGCACGGAAGGAGATATGTTAGGACACATCACTAATGTATTTGTCTTGAGGCATACGATACAGGTCTAAACTTTAGAAAGACAGACAGAGGAAAATACAAAAGTGCCATGATGTTCAGAGAAGACAATAACATTAAAGTCAAAGTGTGTAAGTATAGAATATACATAAAAGGTCTAGCCAAATATATAATAAATTATGAAATATGATTTGACATCTGCCCCTATGTTATTATAAAAACTTTATCTAAATGAGGAAATATTAAAAACAAGTTACTAGGTAAAAAGTAGCCAAGAAAAACAGTTATCGACATTAATGTAGCTTTAAATATCAAAGGTGGTAGATGAGTTTGAAAGTATTGTCAGATTCCATATGGTGACAAAAAGTTCAACTGCCAGGAAGACACATCTGCCTTAATTACACTTTTTCTATTAATAAGAATATTCTTTTTGGCATTACTTTATAATCCTAGGTGATATTACAAATAGTAATGTTGATTATATCTTTCTCTATGTAGATCAACATACATATAGTAGCCCTGTCACATATAGAGTACATAGAACATGTACACTTGAGTACATGACTTCAGAAGAACTAAAAGAAAAAAATCTATTTTATGATATGTATCACAGTAGGCATGTGAAGTACTCATTGAACAAGGTACAAATCATTGTTTAGACCCACAAAATTTGAGCAGTTTAATCAATAAACTTAAATTTTATCATTTATGTAAGAATTCTGGAATCAATATTTACAATTTCCCTTTCTATTCAAGTAAACATGAAATTTTGTGTCAGGCTCTAGAGAAGGACATTTGAAAAAATAAATGTAGGTAACAGCAGTGTTTCTTACTGACTGTCTCACCACCCAGGTAGTTCTTGACACACAAGGAGAAAAATTAATCAACTTTAAGATTTGCAGAGCCTATTTTCATTTGACTGAAGTATAGCCTTTATTGCTTGAAGCAGAGGGGAGTTAAAAGTGAAATATATTTATAAATATAAGAAAGAAATTGTTTAATGACTATCTGAAAAATTTTATGTGAATCCATTGTTCTCATGATTACTAAAATTGGGGAACTGGCATGTAATAAAACTTAATGTTTAGAGGCACATTTTACTTAATATTATTTCATGGCATTTTTTCAAGCTACTATTCTTCACTGTATTGTATTTCTATTACATCATTTTATTATGGAATCTATAAATTCTCCATTCAAGCAAACAAAAGTACCCTTACATATATCAACTTTGCTGTTGGGTATTGGCTTGTATACCGCTATGCTACTGAATATGTGTATCAATTGTAGTAGCTTCTTGGTGGAGATTTTTGGGTCTTCCAAGTAAAGTATCATGGTTTTGGCAAATAAAGATAATTTAACTTCTTCTTTACCTATTCTTATTCCTTTTAATTCTCCCTCTTGTCTAATGGCTCTAGCTAATGCTTCTAGAAGTATATTGAATATTTGGGGTGATAGAGGACATCCTTTTCTTGTACTAGATCTGAGAGTAAAAGATTTAAGTTTTTCCCCATTTAGAATTACATTAGCCATTGGGTTGTCATAGATGACTTTTATAAAATTGAAGTAGAGGCCTTGTAAATATGTACTTCTTGTCATGATATACCAATTATTACCATACTGTCTCTCAAGCAAAATTTTTTTAAGAGGGTAATAAATGAAAAAAGATATAAGAAAGAACATGTCACAGGACTGTCCTGCTACAATGCTGTAAATGGTTAGGTTTCTAAAATTGTGTGTAAAATATGTAAATGTTTATTCATATTCCTTAATTATTTTTCATCTTTAAAGTTTTTTTCTCCATATTCTGTACGGACTTAAAGTTTAACCTATCAATACTTGATGGAAAATATCTGTTCCATGATATGCCTAAGATGTTTGATGTTCAGACAGACAGTGAGGTTTAACCCAAATGCATATGACATAGGTTAATAGTAAACTTCTCTTCTGGAGGATTAACAACCTAAGTTTGCAGACCATAAATTAGAGAAATAGAAGGATTCCAAGGACAGCCAACATTTTGACCCTAGTCTTTCAAGGTCAGTGAAGACTCAGGACATAGAAGAACATATACTCTAACATCATGTAACTCAGTTCTGTCCCAAATTTTCTGATCAAGGAGATTATGGGGCCACAGAGCAATGTGATTGATGATGTACAGTGTGCCTAAGGAGAATCACATGGAGAGAAAACTTTCTCTCGGGCTTTCACAGAGAGCAAATTGGTTGGGCAATGACTGTGACTCATCCACATAGCTGACACTGACAAAAGGTTTGCAAACTGCTGTACAGGGTTACAGGATGGATCCTGAGGGTTCTTGACTGACCTTATCAGATACAAAAGTTATATTTCTTGTCATACAGGTCTTGCTTTATCTTGGTCTTAACCATCCAACAGAAAAGTAAAAAGACAAGGTATGTAAAATAAAGCCATATTAATATGCTGAGCTTTGAAAGGTTCAAGTCAACAACTTCTGCAGACAACCCACTATTATTATGGAGTGCTGGACTGTGTTGGATTGTTCTGCAGAATTCACGCACCTATAGTATTTAGATACCAATGGAATATCCATCTCTGACAGGACTAAAGATAAAAAGGGTATACAAAGAAGGACAATTTTGTATCTGTATATACAGAATAGTTAGGATAGTTATACAGCTACTTTCACTTATTTCAATGAGAAGAAAGATTTGTACTACTAATAGCATTTGGACGGGATATCCTATCTGCATCTTGCACTATGCACAACCATTAGGAACATAAAAATGTACAATGTATTAAATATTGAAACTATCCTATTAACCAGTTTTGAAACTCTCTGATAGCTCTTAGTTTCTCAATAAAATAAAATACTTTGCTAATTCATACACATCATTTATTTCAAAATTTGAAATTCCAAAAATATTGCATAGGACTCAAATGTGGAAGAACAAACATGTCAGTTATTTCTCTAAATGAAACTTCAGAATTAAGCTTTTGAAGCTGATGTATAAATACAGCTCATTCTAACATTTCTCCCGTTACCCAAAGTACTAACAGTGATTTACATTAGTTCTCTTGCGTATTTTTAGGAGAACTCAGGATATTGTCTACAAAACAACCAGTAAGACTTACCTTCTTAGAAATCTCTTCAGCAGGATGTCTGGATCTTGAGATTTGTAGCAATGCAGGAAGTAGTGGCTATTATGTTTGAAAAGGCAGGCAAATCAGTAAAAGTCCAGGACACTGAAGAGCAAGATATTGAAATCTTCCAAAATGCTAAGAAAATAAAGTATTTCTAAAGGTAATAAATAAACATAATCCTGGTTAGAGTCATGCAATTATTTCAGAAGTGATGTGCTTGTGGCTAACACAGGAGAAGAATAGGGACAGAATATGAGTCTTCTCCCATTTTGCGCTCTCAAATTGGGCTTTCCTCTAAAAGCAGAACTGCAGTATCTTCCTTGTAGTATCTTAGGATCATGCTAAGTTAGGACTCAGCTAGAACTTAATTTTTTCACACAAATCTCAACAAATGAAACAATTTCAAATATTACAATTTTCACATCCAACAGCCTTACTCACCAGTCACTAGGAATCTTTGTGGTACTTGAGATCCTGTAGCTTTTATGGTAAAATTAGGAGGCACTTTCTAGCTATTTATACCTTCAGTCTTGCTGACAGAGTAGAAGTGGTGGGAGGATTTCTATTCCTAATAATACTGTAATGCATTTCCTATACAGGGGTGTGTCTTCTAGGTCTGTACTTGTTAAGTATTATATGACTCATTGAGGCTGTTTATAATAATGTAGCATCATGTGGCTTGCTAGAGCATGATGTGGTGTTACATATGTGATTTTATCAACTATATCTAAACACTGTGCTTCTAATCATCCATTTGACTATTGCCAGGCTGAATTATTTCAATGATTTATGCATGACTACTCAGTCTCTTTTATTACTTATATAGAAACAGCATAGCATGATAGCTTTGAAACATCTTTAAGAGTACTAAAGGTCAGGCAAGGACATTGAACATGTGAAACTTCTGTCTTGCAAGTTTTTGTGTGGATCATAGAAGCCTTCTATACTATGATAGATCTCATGTGTTAACAAAAGGGACAAATTGGTGGGTGGTATGTGGAAGTACATGAGCTGATCTGTGAGCAGTATGATTCTGGGGCTAGAAATAGGATCCCCAAGCACAGGAAGTACAGACAAGTGATCTGAAGCAATTTGTGGGTCAGAAGAAAGCTCACTATGTTAATTCAAGATAGTCCCATATAAAGGAAGGGTAATTTATGGACTTGAAACCATCTGAACATGTATCACAGAAAAATCAAGAGGAATCTTCAGTGATGGTCTCAAACACTTGTGGGCATTTATGGCTTGTTTTGAGGAGTGTAGACACAATTTGGGTTGCAGTTTATCTGTATATGTTGATATATGCACATCAAAAGCACTGGATAGTGAGAGATGTTAAGGTGTTTGAAAGGAGAACAGAGAGTTCCAAATAAGAGCTCACAAAATACAGCATGTATGGCAGGTTCACCATTATTAAAGACCTTTATTGCCCTTAATCATCCACATGATGATGGACTTAGTATACTACATTATTACTTGTTGCCATCAGTTGCAATTCCAATGTACAACACAATCCCTATTTTTTATTCGTTGTTTAATTTATTTAATTTTTATTTTTATTACTACATGCTTGCAGGACATAACAATTATATTCATCATGGAGAGCTGTTACTTGTACATAATATCTTTATTATTATTTTCATTGAGAAACAAATAGCAATGAGACAGTTTCAATACTGGTTAGTAGGACAGTTACAATAATTAATACATTACATATTGTCCTCACAGTAGTTATTACAATCCCTATTATTACTTTCAAAAAATTAAAATCAGGCTCTCCAAACTGATTTTGTGCAAGTTTTAGTAGAAGAAGTAAAAGAATGCCTCAAAACGTACATTGTTCCTAACTTCAGAGGCATGACTAAACAATTAGTGATCTGTCCCATCCCACAAAAATCTCAGAACAAAGCAAGAGAAAGACAACTCCAGTTTGATCCATTGTCAAAAGTGATTATGCCTGGCAGTGAGAGAAGGGAGATCACAGTGCTTTCAATGTGTGCCTGTCTATTCTTGGACACTTTGAGGAAAAAGAGAAAGGTACACCACTGATCCATCTGCATTGCTTGACACAGGCTGAATGAAGTTCATACTTCATTGTGGCAACTGTTATCTGATCTTCACTGGTAGGGAAGGTCAATATCTTATTGTCTTAGTCTGTTCTGTGTTAGTATTATAGACTATCCTCACTGAGGAATTTATAAAGAACAGAAAATTAGTTGCCAAACTTTTAGAGGTTGGTAAACTTGAGAGGGAGGTGTTGGCCTTTGGTGGGAATTGCCTGCTCTCTCCTCACATGGGAGAGAACAAAAAGGAGCAAATTACTCTCACGTGTCATTCTTATGGGGCTATTAAAGGGCTCAGTAGCTTTGAAAGGGAAAGACATACACAGAAACATTGATAGGAGGTAATTTTGAACCATAACAACAAAAAAAGCAAAGCTATCTATTCTGTTGGACAAAATTAAGCCTAATGGACACAAACTTGACTAGGGACACTTATGTTTCAAAAATGGTTTCAGATGAAAAAGAAAACATGATGAAATATATATGTAATTGGGGGCATAATGACAAAGAAGAGAATGCCACATAAATCTTGTTTTCTTACAGTGTAAAACGCATGTGTATGCTTAAAAAAGGATGATGGGGGAAAAAATACTGAAGTGTCATACTTTCAAGGACAGGCAGCCAAGCCAGCTCAAAGTATATAAGCATAGTGTATACTGCAATGGTATAGCTAAGTATATAACAAATTATAAAATGTTATTTTGGACATTTACCACTATGTTATTAATAAAACATTATTGAAAGATGAAAAAATTATAATGAAAAAAGTCACTAAATGAACACCAGTTATCTATATTTATTTCAGAATGTGACCAAAATGATCTTTAATTGGAGATATTATTCTGTAATATATTTAAATGTTATATAATTTATTTTCATGTAGTTAGCGATGCATACAAATATGTATAGAAATAAATATATGAGGGACTGGGGAGATGACTCAGTAGAATAAGTGCTTCCCTGGCAAGCACAAAGGTCTGAGTTCAATTTCTGCTTCAGCAAAAAAAAAAAAAAGAAAAGAAATGAAATAAATATATGAATGTGTGCTATTAGAATTGTATCTGACAAAAAATTTTAAAAAGTCTAATCAGACTTGATATTATGTAAGTGTAGTATAATGAAAGACATAAAATTTGAAAAGACGTAATCCATTGTAATTTGTGTATGACCACTGTCATGAAAATCTCTCTTAGGTCCCCTAACATGCTGACATATTCTCTATTCTGTTTATCAATTTTTTTCTTCAATTTCATACTTTTTTGTCTAGACAGTAGACATCATCCTTCACACTTTGGCCTCGGAACATAATGGCAGAATATTTGGGTGGTTTCTTTGTTTTTTTCTTTTTTTTTTAGATGAGTTGAGCATTAATACCCTGGGTTCTTAACAGTATTAAACTTGTTAGTGTAACCACTCAGAGCATTTCAAACCTAAGGGGGCATCTAAGGATGCTTGAGGATGTGTCACGTCATGTCTGGTGCATGTAGACAGTGGAATGCAGTCAAGTAATCATGACTTAGTGCAGGCAATCATGAATGCGCTTTAACAGCACTACCAAAGAATGGAAGTATGTGATAACAACCCATATGAGAATTATACTCTAAAGAAGAGGGTGGCTCTGGCAGTCTTCATTTCTTGCCCTCTTGTGCTCTGATCAGCTCCATCCTGTCTGCTTTTGTGACTTATATCTTGCACACCTT
>NW_004524692.1:8566934-8585604 GCF_000260255.1 Octodon degus
GCCCACTAGGGGGCGGGGCTGGCTGGCATGTGGTGCTGGGGGATCGAACCGCGGTCCCTGTGCTTTGCCAAGCTTGTTCCAAGTAGGTGCTTTAGACCATTGAGCCATCTCTCCAGCCCCCATGCAAATCTCTCTTAGGTCTCCTCATGTGCTGACAAATTCTCTATTCTGTTTACCAATTTTTTTCTTCAGTTTCAAACTTTTTCCTCTAAACTATAGACATCAAATTCAAATAGCCAAAGTTCTGAATCAAGTTCTAATTTACTATCTAGATATAATTCAAAAACAGATTTTCCATGTCTGTTGTTTTTCCAAATTATTATAGAGTAAAAAGAAAAAAAAAGAAAGAAAAGAAAATCCTATGAAACATTTAGAACTAATGTGAAGACTAAGTGACAGATATAATTGCAAAATACCAGCTAACAGTATTCCCCATGTTGGCTTCTGTTAACTTCAGTCTTGGCCTAAAGCAGATGTGTCTGGGGCAGAGTCCTGATGGATCCACCCCCTGGAAAGGGAGAACTAGTGTTAGTGGTAGGAGAGTTACTGTGGAGCTACTCTTGTTTGAGTAAAGGAGAGGAATCACATATCTGACAACAGACAGGGTCACAATGTCTCCTGTCACTCTACTACATTCCTAGAAATCATCAAACATCAATCAAGTGGCAGACACACTACCTGTTATGTCTCCTCCAGGAGAAAAATTCTTAAAAGATATATTTGTCCTGACTAACCCTCCCAGGACATAGGTCCTTGCCATTGAAACTCACTCTGGATTTCAGTCCCCACCTGCCCCTTATTCTGGTTTCTCTACTCAACACACAGCTTGTCATGTATCACCAGGCTGAGTGCTTAAGCATCACACCCAAAGTATAAATAGAAATATTCCACTTAGGCTGGGTGCACCACTCTGGTTCATTGGCCATAAACTGCTTGCATAAGAGAACATGAAACATAGAGTAAATAGAAGCTTTGAGAAGCAATGCTTTAAAAATAAATGTTTATTATTTTCAAATTATCAAAGCTATAGTTTAAAAATATGGATTTAGCAAGCAGAAAAAACTAAAGAAGGAATAAGTTAAAAAGCATTTGTAAGGCCTGTGATATACAGCTCAGTTGGCTAAGCGTTTGCTTAGTAAATGAAGGGGCCGGGCTTTGATCCCTGGCACCACATTCAGCGATCCCCCCTCCCCGATGTGCTCTGAGCCGGTGATGGAGTCAGGGCGTGGTCGTGCAAGCCTATAATCTCAGTACTAGGAAGGCAGAAATCACAAGGATCACTACGAGTCCAAACTGCATAGTTAGACCGTGTACACACATACAAGCAAGCATTTCTAAAAATCTACATCTTAACAGCTGTTCTTTTTTTATATTTCTGTTTCATTTTTTTGTTTTCTTCTTTTGTTTCTGACCATATTATTTCTTTGTTTCCTTTTTGTTTATCTGTTTTTGGTTATGGTACTATGGACTGAACCCAGGATTCTCGACCCAAAACTTAAAAACATGTTTTGAGACAGGATATTTCTATATCTCTAAATTAGGAAGAGACTTGGCTGGGCTTGATATTTTGATCCTCCAGCATCAACTTCTCCAAACGCTGGGATTTTCGGCATGCACTATGATCACCATCTCATAGCTGGTTCATACATGACATTCTTCCAAACTTGTTTCCGATATATTTTGTTCCTAAACTTGGATCTTAGATAATTTGTTAAATTTGCATCTTATCTCCATCAGCATCATTAACAGCAGCATCCAGGCTTTTAGGACTTCAATAAATTTCAACATTTCAATCAGAATTGAGTGGTTTTATCTGTTTTTTTCCCCGAGGTTTGATTGCCTTATAAAAAAGAATGATAAAGGTAAATCAGTTGGGGTACAACTGCTCAAACATTTTCCCTTCTCTAAAAATCTGGAGTTGTGAAAAATTTTTACAGTATAGAGACTTACCTTACAGAACCAAAGGCCATACCTCCTTTCTTGCCTCTCTCCCTGCGTATCCCTTCCTGAATACTTGTCTCAGAGTCACACCCTGCCCCTTGCTCAGGACCAGGAAAGGTGTTGATTACTCCTAG
Organism: Octodon degus; assembly: GCF_000260255.1. Taxonomy (NCBI): domain Eukaryota; kingdom Metazoa; phylum Chordata; class Mammalia; order Rodentia; family Octodontidae; genus Octodon; species Octodon degus. The sequence goes on from NW_004524692.1 coordinate 8,569,010, forward strand.
CCAGCAGGAGCTCAGGAAGAGCAGGAACAGGAGAGAGGAGAGGAGGAAATGGACTGGTGGAGCCAAAATGGCAATGCTATGTGGGGGATCCTTATTACCCAGGAGAATGGGTGCAGGAGCAAAAGCACTTCCTGCTGTGTCTGCTGCAAGGGAAAGCTTGGAGGATTGTACTGGGATGAAATCAGAACTGGGGAACCCAGGAGCAGTGCATCTGTGTCTGCCTCAGTAGGTGTGCAGTTACATTTTGTATGTTTGATTTGTATTCCAAACTTTTGATGTTCTATAAATCTACATGAATGTTTACATTATTATGTTATAGACTGTGGCTTTGTTATGCAGTAGTTCTCTGAAAGCAGGCATCCTTGTGTTCTGAATTTCTTAGACTAGTTTTGCTAATTTCGATTTGCTTTGAGTAGCGTTGATGTTCTTTTCAGCAGAAAATATTTCCTCCATTCATAGATGATTGTCCTGTGATCCCTGGTGATTAAAATTTTAAACCAACTGGAAAAGAAATATACTCAGAAAACAAACAGGTTTGCCTAAATTGAATCCAAATTTTTATTAAATTATCTTTTGCATAATAAGAACAAGAGATGTTCATCCCTTGGTCAGCACATACATGAGACACAGTTTTGGATTTGTGTATTTCCAGGAACCCATCTTGAGTAACATAATTTGATAAGGCGATGACAGTGTTGGGGATGAACTTGTCTTTCACTGTTATGTCAAAGACTTTGACTTGGATGCGTCTCTGTTCATCAGCCATGATGGCATGAAGCATTTTCTCATCTTTTCCAATTCCATATGTAAATGGTTTTGTCACCTTCAACACCATCATTGCTTTGGAACCTGGCTGTGAACCACATTCTTCAGAGGGCTCGCTGGGTACACACTGAACTCTTTTCTTCTACTTGGACATTACACAAGAAAACAAAATCTCAATTAAGGCAATACTCAGTGACTTTCTGGTGAGATACATCTCAGGCTCAGTGATGGTTAAAGAGCAACTTATTTAAGGGACTGAGGGAAAACAATGTTTAATGTCCTATTACTTACTTCATAGAAGAAATGAAAAAAATGTGTTAACTAGTCATATTGCTTCTAATCTGAATCAACAATGGGAAGTTTTTAAGACTTAAATCACAAAGTCCTTTCAATGAAATCAGTGCTGATTTGCATGAGGATTAATAAGGCAGCTAGTTCATGTACCTCACTAACTTTCCTCTTCTGGACAGGTCCAGGCTAGAAGCTGTTATGCTTGAGTAACAGCAGTCATTGAAGAGAATCAATGCAAATGAAATTAAGCATTAAGGACCTTTACTTTGAACACCTGTCTTTGCACCTGTCTATGCCTGCTTCATAGTTTCAGGAGAGCATTTTTGAGCTGGGCATGAGGCCCATGATCTGGAAGAAGAAGGGACATGGCTGGGAGCTACATATTTCAGAAGACTCACTGGGTATATATTGCTGTCTTTGCTTCTATGCACACAAAAAACACAATCATAATTAAGATGATAGTGATGAACTAGTGAGCATCAACTCAGGCTCAATGCCGTGCTCAAAGCACATCTTAATTAGGGGAATGAGGGAAAAGCATCTGATTTTCCATTACTTATCTAAAAGAAGACATGAAAAAAGTAGTATTAGCTGGTTCTAATGCTAGAAAACTGGGGATTTTTAAAGAGTCAAATCACAAAGCCCTTTTCAAGAAATTAATGCTATTATGCATGAGGGTGAGTAGGGAAGCCAGTGGAAGAACCTCAAGAACTTTTTTATGTATTTTGTACAGAATTTACAGGGTCTATATGCTCTCACTATGTAGATCTGACTTGTAGTAATTCTCCTGTTTCTAGTCTCCCAAGCACTGGGATTACAGCTACAAGTCACCACACCCAGTCTCAACCACTGTCTCAGCATGCCCCAAGGGTGGGGCCAGCACAACATGCTGGGTGTTGAACGCTGGCCACGGTGCTCTGCCTAAGCAGGCTCTTTAGTCCACTGACCTCTCTGGCTGGCCCAAAACCTCAAGAACTTTCTTGAGCTAACCAAGTCCAGACTATACACTCTTCAGATTTTAAAATAGTAGATATTGAGGAAACTCATAGAAATGGAAGGTAGGCCTTAAGGACCTTGGCTTTGAACACCTGTCTATACAGAGGCCTGCACTATTTCCTCAGTTTTAGAGAACGTTTTTGAGTTGGTCAAGAGGCTGATGATCTGAAGAGCAAATGTACATGCAACCATGGGAGTTCTGGGAACCAGGGCGTGGAGCCAGGCAAGCTGCCTCTGTAGATCAGCAATGTGATTGAAACCTGAAAAATGATGCAGACCATGCTATGTAAGTGAGGGTGACTAACACTGACTTCTGCTTTGGGTGGTCAAATTGTGCCTAATATGAAAAATTCATTACCCATATAATTTATGCAGTAACAGAGAACCTCATGATAGTGACCTCAACATTTGGAGTAAAACTGCACAATAGTTAGTGAAGAAAATACAACCCTATATTTATTATAAAAGAGAATCTGGGGTGCATATATTTTGTTATGTTCATGAAAGAATAGGGAATACTGAAAATAACTCTAAGTCAAAAAATATATTGTTATTCTATAATGTAGAGAATCAACATACAATCTTTGCATACTGTTAATTTTAATTTCCACTGATAGGTTAGATATAATTTCAAATAATTTTAAGTTCAAGATATTAATGATTTTTAACAGACCGGGTTAAAAAGAAGCACATGTAATGTTTTCCATTATGGAAGAAAATTATACTTTTTGGATATATATATATATATATATATATATATATATGTAATATTAAAATGACTGAATACAAATATAAGCTTTGGTGAACAATTTTGCTAAATTGAAAGTTATTTTTTGCAAGAATAAACAAGCCATAACGGCTTTATATTTCTACCAAAAGGAGTTATACAATACATGGTAAAGAGAACTGAGTCATTAAACAAAATGAGCAAACAAAAACTGGATTTTCTGACACTGAACCTCATTGTCACTAAGAAATAACTAAATGTTCTCCCAAAGCTAACATATGAGAGAGCCGCAGGAGCAAACTTGACAACAGGAGCGCAGCCAGCCTACCTTCGACACAGGTGCATCCATCTCTGATTCTGATTGCGATTCTACATCTGTGTTGATCATACATTGAATAGTACTGGATTTCTTCTGCAGACTTTCTTTTCCTGTGCTTTTGGCTCTTTCTCTGCATTCCCTTAGAACTAATAGTACAAAATAAAATGCAATACCATGAGGGGAAGATCATAGTGATGTCAATAAATTTTGTTTCTCTTTCTGTGACTCTAGACCATCTCCTCTACTTCTGATTCTTCTCCTCATTGCGAGACAGCCATCGATGGCTTCCCAGCCATAAGCACAGCCTCAGTGCTTTCTTGCTTTTCCAAGGGACACTTAGAACAGCCTTCGCACCTTGTCGATTTCATGAACCTGTCTCATATCCTGTGTTCTTTTAAGAATCAAAATTTTTCATAATGTTAAGAGTAGGTCACCATCCATAGAGGGCTTTACCAAATTTGAGAAACTGAAAAAAATTTTATTCTCAGGTGTGCAGTGATAATGTGAGATACCTGACTATATATCTTACATAATTTTTTCCATGTATTTAGCACAGGTTCTACAAGGTCTCATCGCTTAGATCAGACTCACAGTGATCCTTCTGTTTCAGCCTCCTAGGAGCTGGGATTATAGGCAGGCACCACTATGCCCAGTCTTACACAATTTTTTAAACCAAGTGATTTTATAGTAGAGAATTTCTTCCTAACTATGAGACACAGGTTGTTATTTACACACTTTCTCATATTTTCTGCCATAGAGATATGAATAATGAAATAACCTAAAGAGGTAATATTTATTTATCTAATTATTTCAAATGCATTAATTTTAAAACGTATAATTCTTCCATATTTAATTTTAACTCTTGTAATTTTTCCAATGCATCAGAAGCCTTAGGAGTGTCAAGATTTTAATCTGCTTTTTTATTTCCTTTGTGACCTGGTTCAAATACTCTTCAAGTATGCTAGAACTTTGTGCAGGAGAGATGCTGTCTAGGTTGTCACTCTGTCAGCACCTGAGCTATTAAGAGTGCTATAGATACTGAGGAATATGCAGGGGAAGTGACAACATGACCAAGTTGGGGTTCTTGTCCATGTTAGGGAGGGTGCACACTATTACCTTTTTTTTAATATTTATTTATTTATTTATTTATTTATTTATTTTTGTGTGTGTGGCCAGCTCAGCCCACCAGGGGGCAGGCGGGCTGGCATGTGGTGCTGGGGGATTGAACCGAGGTCCCTGTGCCTTGCTTGGCTTAGCTTGTTCTAAGTAGGTGCCTTAGACCACTGAGCCATCTCACCAGCCCAACACACTATTACCTTTTGACTTCAGTTCTCTGAGAAATTTAACCCAGTCTTCTAGCTCTTCTTTGTCTTTGAACAATTCTATCAGTTTTTCCATACCTGCATCACTTTTAAACCATTTTGCTGTCTGTTCAGCAAATTCAATCACTTTTAAGCCATTTTGCTGTCTGTTCAGCAAATTCAATTCTGCCATATTTTTCATATAAGTTTTGTTGAGGTGTTAACTTTTTGCCAATTAAGGACTTTACCAGTGCAAAGTTCACATCACTGAGAAGATGTAAGCCTTGCATAAGACAAATCTCCTTGAATTTATCTTCCATCTTTCAAATGATAGGCGAACCTGCAAAAGAAATTGTCATACAATGCTTCATGATAACTGTACACAGGCTATTTTCAAAATCACATAAGCCTACATAGACAATTTATATCACAGCATGTTCAACAGTCACAAAGGTATCTCAAACAAGGGGGGTCACATAGTTACCAGTTGTTTCACTGTTGAAACATAGACAAAAAAGTGCTCCATTACACACTGCTAAGAAGTTTCTCTTCATTTATGATCAACTGAGTCAGTAGTGACATGAAGAAAGAAAATCTAGAAATAGATCTTACAGTGCCTAAAGTATAGGCAATTTAGTGCCAGAGTCCCTGGTCTTTGTTTCTATTCTTTTCTGTTTGAACCCTATGCTTAGTATGAATCTCGTCACTCCTGACTCTTCTCATAAGGGATCATTTTGTTCACCTGGCCCTTTATTAACAATCTCTTGCATTGCATCCTGTGCTGTTGGACCATTTCCTCTGTCATCACTGTCACATGTTAGAAGTCAAACTGTTGGAATTACTTTAATTGTTGCTTGATGTGTTTCATAAAAACATTTAAGAATAGTCAATTTTATGTCTGTAAGCTGTAAATCAATCTTATTGAAATATTTCAACAATTCTTTCAATCTTTTGTAAAAGCAAAATATAAACCCCTCCTTCCTCCTTAGTATAGCTTAACAGATTTGCTTAAATTATTTATATCCTTTAACTTTCTAATTTTTGTATTCTGTATATGTGATTCTTTAGAAATGTATAACACACATTTCTTTCTTATGCTTTATGTCATCACAAGCTGCTTATTTTTACTCAAAAAAATTACAACTTTTTTTTCTTCATTTCTTCCCTCTTACATGTTAAGATTCAACTGAAGGTTTGTCTTCTGGAAACATCCAAAGTTGAAAGATGGACTGAGTCTTGTGCCTCTGGACCTCCTTAGCACGTGTAAATTCTCTTTTTTTTGGGTGTTCTATGATTAATTTTTTAAATTTTTTCCATAATTTTATTGATAAACAAATAGCAATGAGACAATTTCAAATCAAATTGGTAGGAAAGTTTCAATAATTAACACATTGCATACATTCTTCCTAGTGGTTAATTGCTGTACAAGATGTGGACTTGAGATCCTATTTACAAACACCACTAGAACAAATCACTATTCATTAAGAGAATGTAACTATACATCTATCCTAACCACTTTGAATACACAGATACAAAATGGACATTCATCTGTATACCCTTTTTTGGTTAAGTTTTGTTATTTGAATATTATAGGTGTGTAAACTCAGCAAAATATTCTAAAAGAGTCCAGTAGCTCATAATAGTATTGGGTCTTCCGCTTGACTGGCAATGTCAGAAATTGTTGACCTGAGTTCCTACAGCTCAACATAATAGCATGGCTTTACTTCTTATATTTCGTTTTCATAATTTTCTGCTGGATGGTTAAGAACAAGGTAAAGCAGGACCTATGCAACAAGAGTTGTAGCTTTTGGGTCTGATAAGGTCAGTGAAATCTCCTCAGGGTTTATCCTGAGATCCTGTACCTCAGAATGTTTGTCAGTGTCAGCCACGTGGATGAGTCATGGCCATTGCTTGGCCAATGTGCTCTCTGTGAAAGCCTGAAAGAGTGTTTTCTCTCCATGTGACTCTCCTTAGGCACACTCTACATCACCAATCACTTTCCTTTTTAGCCCCATAATCTCCTCGATCAGAAAATTTAGGACACTACCGAGTTACATGACGTAACAGTACAAGTTCTCATATGTCCCGAGTCTTAATTGACCTTGGAAGGCTAGGGCCAAAATGTTGGCTTTCCTTGCAGCCTTCCTTTTTCTCTAATTTTGGTCTGCAAACTTAGGTTGTTAACCATCCAGAAGACAAGCTTATTGTTATTATCAAACAACTTAGGCTGTCAAGCTTAAGCTCACTATCTGTCTGCATATCACACATGTTAGGCATAATATGGAACAGGTATTTTTCATCAAGTATTGATATGTTGAACTTTAAGTCCCTACAGAACATGACAAAAACATTTATAAATTAGAATATATTTTAAAAATAGGCATAAAGAATTATATACTTCTCATGTTTGCACATAAGTCCAAAAATCTCACCATATACAACTTTGAAGCAGGACAGCCCCACAATATTCCTTTTCCTGTCTCTTGCTTTCATTCACCACTCCCTTCTTCTTGAACATCCATCTACCCAAGAGACATCGTAGTAGCAACTGGCATGTCATGACAAGCAGCCCATATTCAGAATACCAGAATGACAGGCACTCCAAGCATGAAACTACTATTACAAATTACCATCTGCAGTGCAGTAGCTTAGTTCACAGGTATCAATATATATAGTTAGTCAGGGTGAGAATCTTTCCAGTTAACTGCTAGATTCAAATATCTTCCAGAGATTCTCAGGATCATTGCCTTGCCCATCTTCTACATATAACTGTATGGTTTGACATTGTCATGTTTCCTAGCTCTTCTACTTCCCCTCTCTTGATTAATTAGTCCTTGAGATCTTGTTTTCCTTTTACTTGTATTATACCTTTCCTGTGCATTTTCTTCATGATAGTGTATGACATGGCTTCCCATTTGTTGATAAATTTACAAATGCTTTTAGTTTAGCAAAAACTAAAAGTTGTGAGTTTGTGTATCTGTTGTGTAATTAAAATATTCAAATTTCTACGCTGGTGAGATAGCTCATTGGACTAAGTGTTTTCTTTGGCAAGCACAGGGACCAAGGTTTGATGCCTGTCCCACATGCCCCACTGACCCTGCTTGTGGGGCACACTGAATCTGTGATCGAGTTCAGGTGTGGTGGCGCATGCCTGTAATCCCAGCACTGGGGAGGCTGAAAACAGAAGGATCACTATGAGAATGAGCTGTGTAATGAGATCCTGTACCAAATATATAAATAAAAAATTTAGTAAAGAAAACACATTAAGGGCCTGGGGAGATAGATCAGTAGAATAAGTGCTTGCCTGGCAAGTGCAAGATCCTGAGTTCAATCCCTGATACTGGAAAAAGAAATTTCTGAATGTGTTTATTGCTTCCTTCTTTTTTCAAAATTGCACTAAATAATTTTATTTTATAGACAACTGATAAGGAAATGATTCCTCCTTAAGTAAACAAGGAAATCTTCAGCTTGAAAAACCCATTGAGTGAGTGAAGAGAAAAATCCATATAAATACACACTGTAGTGAGTGAAATTGAAGAGTACTAAATGCAAAACTAACAGTGTATAAGCCACAATAAATAAAGATCACATCACCTACAGTGACTCAAGTATAATACTGAAACTAATTCTCAACAGGAAAACACATTAGTTAGAGAAGAATAATTATTGTAAATTACTGGACCAAAATCTAATATCTATTACCAAACCAAAGCCAAAATGTTTTAAAAACAGAAATGTTTGATTTTGACTGTGACAATACAATGTTACTATGAATTATAACCAGATGTCAGATGATAGAAAGCTATGCATAATCTTTGTATATATATATCACTTAAATGAGAATATTCATATATTTTGTTGTTAAAATATTATTAGCTTTGATTGTGGCATGGTGGTCCAGATCCAGTTGGAATTACAAGCAATACAGTAGTTAAGACATATGTATCAAGTAGTCTTCTGCAATTCAGATTCTGAATTCTAAAAGTTTTTTCTACATGTGTACCTGAGGTGCTCTCAGTCTCTTTGGTGTGAAAAATATTTAATCAAATATTTAGAAGTACATAAATGTGATATTTAAACAGAAAAGCATAAAGACTTATTCTCTGATAATACAGGTCTTATAGTTTTGAAAGGAAAAGACAGGAATATTGATTGGAAGTAATATTCCACAAAACAAAAGTTTGAGCTAAGCCATGAATCCTGTGGACCAAAATAAAGCCCAATGAAAACAAACTTGTCTAAAGGGTTTATGCCTTAAAAAACAGGTTCTGATGACAGAAACAAAGCAAACCATCAATGTGGTGGATCATGGAAGTAAATAGAATAGGATACACCATTAAAGACTTTTCTTCAAGCATAATATGCAGGTACAAGTTTAACTGAAATTTCAAGAAAGAAAATATAGAAGTGTAATAAAATCAAGGGAAGAGAGCCAAATCAAGTCAATGAATGTAATTACAATCATTAAACAGTCTAGACAAATAGATAATGAATTATCAAGTTGGATATATTACATCTGCCCATATTTTATTTATTTATTTATTTTGTGGAACCGGAGATTGAACTCAGGCCCTTGCGCTTGTCAGGGAAGCACTTATTTTACTGAGCTATATCCCCAGCCATATGTTGTTAACAAAAGCTTATTTAAATGGGGGAAATAAAAAACAAGTTACTATGCAAATTAAATAAGTGAAAGTCATTTGCTTATATTAATATAGCCTTAAGATAAAAGTTATTCCGATAAGATAAAAAGTATTATCAGATAGCACAAAATGCAAAATGTTCAACTCCCAAGCAGGTACATCAGCTTTCATTATAGATTTTTTTAAATAATTGGAATATTATGTTTTGTATGAGTAATACCATATTAATAAGTTCTATAAGTTCTTCAGTCAGGAAAACCAATGCTTAGCTCCAAATACCAATTTTAGCCATTTCGTACACAGATTGCTTACTTCACATTCCAAAAATGTTAAAATTTGTTGCAAACTGTGGAGGAACAAGCACATCTATTTCTTCCCTGAGTGAAGGATCAGAATCACCTTATTGCATGTGATTTAAATGCAGCTGAGACTAACTGTACTCTCTACACCCAGAAACCAGAAAAACTAATAGTGATTTCCTTTGTTATACTATGGATTTCTTGGAGACAAAACCATAAGCAAGATTATCATATTGCAGATCTTTCCACCAGGAGACCTAGAACTTGAGCTTTTTAGCAATGCATGAAATAGTACTTGGTATGCTTCAAAAGAAAGTAAGTGTACTAGAAATTGAAAAACAAGATGCTTTAATCTTCTGAAATGCTAAGAAAATCAAAGATATCTAAACATAACCAAGAAAAACAATACCTTCCCGAGACATGTAATAATCTGAAGAGAGTTCTCTGGCTCACAATGCAGATAAAATATGAGGTGGCTTTCACCCCTACTGTTAAGTTTCAATTTCTTCTACCAGAGAAACTGCAATTGATGTCCTGAAATACCTCAGTGATCACCACAAGGTACAGCTTAGCTGTACTTTATTTTTTCATACAGATCTCAGTAGATGAAAGAAGTTCCAGTAGTAGAAATTTGAAATACCTCAATCTTACACACAGATATTTAGTTGCCTAAGAAACTTGAGATCATGAAACTAATACTAAAAGCAGGAGGCACTTTCCAGCTACCTCACCCTTTGGGCTTACTCACAGAGTTGCAGTGGCAGAAGGATTTCGATTGTTGACATTACCAGAATGCATTTCCTGGACAGGGGAGTTTCTGCTAGGATATCACTCCTTGTTAATTATAATGTGACACATTCAATTTCTTCATGAAAGTGCACCACCATCGGTCTTGATGGAGCACAAAGTCATAAATGTGTAGCTCTATCAAACACTTGTTGCTCTAGATATCCTCTTGACTTCTAGTAGAGTGAATTATTTCAATGATTAGCTTCATAATTACTTAGCCTTTTGTATTATGGAGAATCACAGCATAGTGTGATAGCTTTGAAAAATCTGGAAGAATACTAAAATAATGGTATGGCCATTGACATAATAAAACTGCAGTTTTATTTTATCTTTGGACAGTATATGCTTGATGGAGCACAGAAAGTGCCATATGTTAGCAAACTGATAAAAAAGAACAATACTCTATATTCAATTTTATGCAGATTATTGTATATGAAACAAAATAATGCCAATAACTATCACATTCCTGATGCCTAAGGAATGATGAAAAAATAATGATCTACCCAATCGTAAAGAAAGCTCAGGTTAAATCATGAATGAGACCACTTCATTCTGGTACATAGTCAAAGATTTAGTCTAGGGAAAGTTGTACACAGGAAGTCTTGGGTCACAGCAAAGGGAGGTAGGTCACACTAGTTGTAATGTATGCCTGTGTACTCTGAATAAGAGGCTGGCATTTGATGGGAACATCTTGCTCCATCTTCACATTGGAGAGAGAAAAAATAAGAAAATTCTCTCTCATAAGCCATTTTATATAGTGTCATTATTCATTAATGAGGGAACAGTTTTCATGATGAAACGTGCCCCAGTAGTCCCCACTCTGCATCACGACTGCAGATATTAAGGTCTAATAGGAGCTTTGCAGAAGATTAAATTTGTCAAACTATAGCATGTATTTTTCTCCATCTTGATCTCTGCTATTTCCATTATCTATTTGCTGATTTTATCTAGCACAGATAACTTCTGAGGAAGGCTTTAATGAGGACCCTCCCAGTTTTATAATTCCTTCATTTCAAGACTCCTACTTTTTGATTTTAATATTCCCCTTTATTGCTACTGAGAATCAAAGATGGATTTCTTTATCTTCCAAATAAAAGTGAAGTAACTGTATACATCTCGTTTTAAGGCTTCCTCAAATGAGTGAAACACATAATTTATTTGGATTTACTCAACAAAAAGCAAAACAGGAACTGGCTTTTAGATTTCCTAATAGATTTGCACAATATTGGGTGTTGGCAGATTGAGAAGAAAACATGACTGAAGCAATGGAAAAGAGCTATCTGAATTGCATTTTCTTTTATGTTTTAGTTTAGGGGGCTGAGAATCTTTGGTCCAAGGAACACATTTATACCCATTCTAATACATGTTTCTGTGTACTCATGTGTTTAAAATATCAGGTCCTGATTGTCAAGAAGTAAAATATTGAGACTTGTGGGCATTAAAAAATGGTCTAAATTTGAGACAGAAGAGTTTTCCTTAGGTTTTTAAACTTGGGTTACATAAGTTTACACTTCTGAAATAACAATTCCCTTATAAATATGTACATTTGTAGAGACTAATATTTTATTTTATGAATATTTACACATGATAATTTATATACATATGTATTTATATATACTATTTTTATATATTATAGAATTATTTCTATGAATTAAAATTTTAATTTAAGTTGAAATAAAACCCAATATTGAAATTATAATATATTAAATATTTACAGTACACCTCAATATTTCCAACATCAACTTATTGTTCCCCACATTTAAAAATAACAGGAATAAATTCTAATATGAATTACCATAAATATACAAATAAAATTACACAATTAAAATAATCTTTACTTCAACTAGAACACTGAAAACAATATTTACACTTGAAAGGAAAATAGGGGCCAGGGAGATGGCTCAGTGGAACAAGCACTTCCCTGGCACGTGCAAGGACCTGAGCTCAATCCCCGGTTCTGCAAAAAAAAAAGAGAGAAAGGAAAATGTTCCTCACACAGGTATTGCTTACAGTGATAGTACGTGGGATTGTTTTGCTCTGTATATTTGCCAGTCACACTTGACAGCTTTGTGGGTCTTGCTTTATTGTTCATAAATTCTCATTATATTATACAATGTTCACTTAAGGTGGAAATAAAATATTGATGAAAAAAATTCACTGTTAATACTTAGTATATTTATAGTGAACATCATCATTTCCTGAATCAACTGTTTACAAAATCTAAATGTAACAACAGAAACCAATTCTTCTATGAAATGCAATTAAAATACAAATAAAACTCTAAAATAAAAATAAAAGTTACGGGGTTGGGAAGATGGCTCAGTGGAATAAGTGTTTCCCTGGCAAGTGCAAGGGCCTGAGTTCAATCCCCGGTTCCTCAAAAAAAAAATAAAATAAATAAAAATAAAAATAAAAGTTACTCCAACTGTGATGCTAAGGGTCTTCTTCATGCTTGAAAACATATTTTATGCAGAGGCCTCTCCCACAGAGATAGCACCTGTGTTACATTTTCTGTTCTTTCTCCAGACATAATGGACATCTCACTGGTCTTGTTCTTTTGCTAAGATGTTTTGTGATGTTTCACTTACCTGTTTAAAGGTGTGTTCCAGACTTTGTTGCCAAGGTCTCTGGGCAGGTACATACATTCTTTCTCTGTTGTAATCAGTCTCTTTTAAGGTCAAATAAAACAGAACCATGGGCTAAAGATTTGTGTTCTGAAGGACATCACTCTTGCTGTATTATTTAATAGTTTGTAGCATGTGAGATGGCAGAAGGCTATGCACCACCTTTGTTCATTTCATTTTAATGAGAACATTCATATATTTTATTGTACAGGTATTATTGGTTTTGGTTGTGGCTGAGTGACGCAAACCCCAATAGAAGTTCTAAAAGCACAGTATTTAGACTGTGTGCATTAAATAAGCTCAGCCATACTTGGATTTTAAATTTTTATTTCAGAAAATAATTGCATTCTGAGTTCTTCTATATCTCTGTTGTTGCTTATTTACTATCCACACTATTAATTCATGCATTTGAGCTGAGCTAGTGTCCTCCGCACTTGTTCTGGGTGGGCACTGGGTTTCCTCCATATGTTTCTGCATTTGATTCTTTACTGCAGATGTTATTAATTAAGGGGTTTCTTTTTTTATTTCCAATCTGAGTTCCTCTATACTTTTCTGCAGCTGTTTTTTTATTTCAGAAGCCATTGATTCATTGCTTTCAGCTGTGTGATTCCCAATATGTTCTGTGTTAGTGTCCTCTGCACTTGTTACGGGTGGGCTTGGGTGCTGAGGTTGCATTTTGTTCCTTCTCATCATTTTGTGTAGAACTGTCTTCTGACCTTTGTTGTAGATCTTCGTTGTAGTCATAACCTTAGCACATACTGAAGTTCAGGTTCAGATCTACAAAGTTTGGATTTATCCAGCTGTGTCTGGCTTGGGTCTGGCTGCTGTGCTCAGCTCCTTCCTGCTGCTGCCCTTGGGGGTGAACCTGTTGTGCCCCTTCTGACAAGATGTTCTGCTCCTGGACTAGCTGGGTGGTTCTGTCCTTTACACTCTCTGCAGGGATTGTAGCTGCAGGGTAACAGCCCAGGCCTGTATGTCAGGCCTGAGCTGAGCCTAGAGGGGACAAGTTGGAGTAGGGGGTAGAGGCAACTCTCCCACACACTCACCAGGTCTGGGCTAGGACTGGGTCTAAGGGTTCCCGGAACGCGGAAGAAATTCCTACTCGGCAGGCTGGGTGGGGGAGGTGCTGTGGAGTGTTGGGGGGTGTCCCAAGGGGGTGGAAGAGGGTCTCACCCACGCTGCGCCTGGGCTGGGACCACTAGTAGGTCCTGCTGGCACAGAGTAGCAGGAAGCTGTCCCACACACTCACCGGACCTGGGCTAGGACTGGGTTGGATTTTAAATTTTTAAATAAAATTAGGCCTCCACGTGTAGAAGAGTTGTTCCCAACTGGTCTTGCATGAAAAATTGTTCTATAACAAAACTGTAGGACCACATAAAAATGCTATTTAAAGAGAAAAACATAAAAAATCTACTGTCTAACAGAAAGACCTAATTTGTTTTGAAAGGAAATGACATACACAGTAACATTGTTTGGAATTGATATTTAGCAAAATAAATGAATAAATAAATAAATAGCAAAGATGGGACTTTTGTGGGCCAAAATTAAGTAACTGAAGTGAACTTGACCAGGGATGCTTATGCCCTAAAAACAGGTTGTGATGAATGAGAAAAAACACAGGAAATACCACCTTGTTGGAGGGCAGAGAGAGATAAAATAGGACTCCTCACTAATGTGTTTCTCAGAAAGCATCAGATACAGGCACAAGATTAATGCAAAGGTCAAGGAAGGGAATGCAGGAGGTCATAACTTCAAGGGAAGGCAGTACAAGCCAGTCTGCATCTGCATAAAGGGTTTACCCATGTGCATAATAAATGATCAGATAAGATTTAAGACGTCTGCCCAGATGTTGTTAACAAAGCTTTGTTTGATTCAGGAACAATGCTAAGCAAATTATTATCCAAAAAGTAAAAGAATGTTACTTGCCTATAGTAAAGTAGTTTGAAAGACAAAAAGTGTTAAGATTAAAATGTATTATCATATATCAAATGATGACAAAAGTTCAATTTGCAGAGATACATTAACCTAAATTATGTATCTTTACAATGATAAGTATATTTCATTTCCTATTACTTTATGATTCTTCATGGTACTGTAAATAGTTATATAATTATATTTCTTTACATAAAGTTCTGCCTACATGCTGTACACCTGCCAAATATAAAATATAGAGTATATTCGCATGAGTATACATTTAAAGAACTGAAAGAAAAATCACACATATTATGGTAGGTATTGCAGTATCTCTGTCAATTACTAAATAAACAAGGTGATAATCATTTTTATGACTCAGAAAAAAGCAATATAATCACTAAACTTAAAATTATTTATCATATATGTAAAAATTCTGACATCAATATATGTTTATTTATTTATTTAGGTGGTATCAGGGATCGAACTCAGGACCTTGTGCTGTGCAAGCACTTATTCCATAGAGTTACCTCCCAGCCAATATTTATGATCTCACTTTCTATTCAAGTACACCAGAAATATTATAACAGGCTAGAAAAAAGGTCATTAAAATTTAAACATATGAAATATAAATGTTTCTAATTGACTTCATCAGCTGGCAGTTATTTTTTGCCACGAAGGGGAAAAATTATTGAACTTTTAGAATTTCAGAATCTGTCTTGCCATGACTACAATACTGCCTATTGTACTTGATATAGAGAGAAGTTAAACAAAAAATGAAATATACTGAGGAAAATGACAAGAAAAATGTTGTGAATAATTCTGAACATGATAAATTTTCCACTAGGTATGTCCGTTTGTTCTCATGATTACTAAAATGGGAATCAAGTATGTAATAAAAATTTATGTCCAGTTGTGCATTTTACTTAGTATTATTTCATGATGTTTGTCATGTCACTGTCATGTCACTATACTGGATTTCTATTAAATTACTGTGCTATAAATTCTTTTCTTTTCTTTTTTCTTTTTTTGCCATAATTTTATTGATAAACAAATAGCAATGAGACAGTTTCAAATCAAATCGGTAGGACAGTTTCAATAATTAACACACTGCATACGTTCTTCTTAGTGGTTAATTGCTGTACAAGACGTGGACTTGAGATCCTATTTACAAGCACCATTAGAACAAATCATTCTACTCATTAAGAGAATGTAACTATATATCTATCCTAACCACTTTGAATACACAGATACAAAATGGACATTCATCTGTATGCTCTTTTTCTTCAAGTTCCGTGATTTGAATATTATAGGTGTGTAAACTCAGCAAAATATTCTAAAAGAGTCCAGTAGCTCATAATAGTATTGGGTCTTCCGCTTGACTGGCAATGTCAGAAATTGTTGACCTGAGTTCCTACAGCTCAACATAATAGCATGGCTTTACTTCTTATATTTCGTTTTCATAATTTTCTGCTGGATGGTTAAGAACAAGGTAAAGCAGGACCTATGCAACAAGAGTTGTAGCTTTTGGGTCTGATAAGGTCAGTGAAATCTCCTCAGGGTTTATCCTGAGATCCTGTACCTCAGAATGTTTGTCAGTGTCAGCCACGTGGATGAGTCATGGCCATTGCTTGGCCAATGTGCTCTCTGTGAAAGCCTGAAAGAGTGTTTTCTCTCCATGTGACTCTCCTTAGGCACACTCTACATCACCAATCACTTTCCTTTTTAGCCCCATAATCTCCTCGATCAGAAAATTTAGGACACTACCGAGTTACATGACGTAACAGTACAAGTTCTCATATGTCCCGAGTCTTAATTGACCTTGGAAGGCTAGGGCCAAAATGTTGGCTTTCCTTGCAGCCTTCCTTTTTCTCTAATTTTGGTCTGCAAACTTAGGTTGTTAACCATCCAGAAGACAAGCTTATTGTTA
>NW_004524692.1:8586161-8632065 GCF_000260255.1 Octodon degus
CCTTTCCCTCTCTTGATTAGTTAGTCCTTGAGATCCTGCTTTTCTTTTACTTGTATTATATCTTTCTATTTGAATTTCTTCTTTTGAGTTCTTATACTAGGGAGACTATATGATATTTACACATGTGTGTCTAAATTCTATGAATTCTCCATCCAAGAGAGAAAAAACTTCTCTTCCAAACATCAACTTTGCTGATTCACACACATCAGTTATTTCATAGTAAAAAATTATCAAATTTATCCCTTAGAATTCATTTGAGGAGGAAAAAATAAGTCTATTACTTCCCCAAGGGAAAGATTCGAATCAAACTATTGCAGGTAATGTAAATGCAGGTGATGGTACCTGCACTTCCCTTACCCAATCCCAGAAGACATGAGATTCATTTCCTTTGGTTATCTTGTTGATTTCTCAGAGAAAATTGTTTTTTTTTCTACAGAACCATGAACAATGCTTATCTTCTTGTAATTCTTTTCAGCAGGAGGCCTGGATCTTGAGATTTGTAGCAATGCAGGTGGTAGTGGTTGCTATGTTTGAAAAGGCACGAAAATCAGGAAAAGTCTGGGAAATTGAATGGCAAGATATTGAAATCTGACAAAGTAAGAAAATAAAGTATTTCTGAAGATAAACAAGAAAAATGATGCTGGTTAGAGATATGAAGTAATTTCAGAAGTGCCTCTGGCTCACACTTCAGAAGATAAAGGACAGAGTGTGAGACTCCTCCCACCCAAGCTCATAACTTTCTATTTCCTCTACCAGAGAAGCGATAGTTGACTTCCCATAACATCTCATTGATCACCACAAATTAGAACTTAGTTATACTTCATGTTTTTTGTGCAACTCTTAACAGATGAAAGAAGTTCAAGTATTAGAATTTCACACCCAATAGACTTACACACAGGTCATTAAGAACCTATGTGAAACTTGAGACCATGAAACCCTAATACTAAAAGGAGGAGGCACATTCCATCTACCTTTCACTTTGGGCTAATTCACAGAGTGGCAGTGTTAAGAACATTACTATTGCTAACATTACACAGAATGAATTTCCTGGTTAAGGGAGGTCTGCTAGGAATTCCCTACTTGATAAGTATTATATGGTTCATTCATGCCATTTATAACAGTAAAAGGGGCTTGCCAGAGAATAATACATCATAAACATTTGGCTCTATGAAACAACTGTTTCTCTAGCTACCTTCTTGTTTATTACAAGACTACATTATTTCAATGACTAAATTCATGATTGCTCAGTCTCCTGTATTATTTTGGAGAATCAAGAACATAGTATGATAGTTTTGCAAATCTGGAAGGGCAATACATTCTGGTAGGGTCATTGACTTCATGTGGCTTATGTTGTGCAGCATTTATCTCTATATATGGGAGCAATTTGTGACTTTCAGTCTTCCCTCAGAATTATAAAATTTTGTTACAGAGAAACACCTGTCCAGCATGATGGCAGAAAGCAACTGAGGGTCAGCTGCTTGTCTTTTCCCACATGAGACTAAAGACACTTTACTAAGATAAATTCCATAGGAAAACCTTGGTTTCTTTTGAGTTAGGCTTCATTGAGGGGAGGGAAATAAAGTGAAGGTCAAGCTCTGAATGACTTTCTCATCTCTTCATGACATAATTAAAGCTTTACACTTCGAAAGCTGCTGTGGGACTTGATAGTAGCCCTGCACCTGCAGGCTGCTTTTCTCTTAACTGAGTGAGGTGGAGGTGAAGATATTTTGTCAATCTCTTCAGTGATAACAACTTGTTGGGCACAGATTATATGGAGCAAGGCCCTGGAGAAGGGGATCAGTCACCTGGTGTAGCTAAAGGAGAGAACAAGATTATCTGGGATGATACTTGGCTGGAGCTGCAAAGGTGAAGAATGGAATCTCTCTTATGTTAGAAAATAGAACAAACTGGTGAGTGGTGAGGTAGCAGCTCACCAGCTGATCTTCAAGCAATAGTATTTTGCTATGGCTAAAAGCAGGGTCTCCAAGAACAGAGTGCGCACAAATGAACTGAGTCCATCTACCAACCAGAAGACAGCTTAGTAGCTTAATCCAATAGTCTTTCTAAGGGCAAGTTCAATTCTGGATTTGAAACCATCTGAAAGAATATCGAAGAAAAACCAAGAAGAATCCTTAGTGATGGGTCATCTCAAACACCTGTGGGTGTTTAAGGCTTTTGTGGGGATGGGTGGTATAGGCTGGCTTTGGGTTGCAGTTTATGTGTATATTTTGAGCTGATCAAAAGTAATGAACAGGGGCCATGGAGAAAGCTCAGTAGAATAAGCGCTTGCCTGGAAAGTGCAGGGTCCTGAGTTTGATCCTTGGCACTGAAAAAAAAAGTAATGAACAGTAAGAAATGTTATGATGGTCAGAAGGATGTAAGAGAGACCATATCAAGAGCTCAGAAAATATCAGGTGCATGGCTTAAATGAACACAGTGAAAGACATCTTCATTGCCTTTATGCATTTCATGTGATGACGGAATGTGTGTCTCTACTGCATTAAAGCTTGATGCCTTTAGTTTCAATTTCAACATACAACACACCCATTTTTATTGCCCCTAACAATTAAAAACATTGCTCCTTAATCCATTTTGTGCACATTTTAGTAGATGAAACAAAAGAATGCCAAAAACTATATATTATTCCTGACATTTAAGGCATGAGTAAATGAGCTTGATCTGTCCCATTACCCAGAGAGCTCAGTTCAAAGCAAGAGGGAAACCATTTCGACTTGGCAGATAGTCTAAGATTTAATGTGGGAATCTTATGCACAGGCAGTTTTGGGGAGCTGTGAGGAGAGGTAGTTCACAGTGCTTACAATGCATGCCTGTGTACTCTTTTACACTATGGAAAAAAAGAGTAAGGTTCACTATTTATTTCTTTGATATGTGATGACAGAAACTTGGATGAAGTTGCTAGTTCATTCCAGCCACAGTTATCTGATTCTCACTGTGACAGAGAAGACATATTTTCCTACCTTATCAGTCTTGTTTGTGTTAACAGATTATCCTAAACTGGGGAGTTTAAAAGGAACATAAATTTAATTGTCAAACTTGTAGAAGCTGGTAAGTATGAGAGTGAGGCAGTGGCTTTTGGTGGGAACTTTCTGCTCCATCCTCACATGGGAGAGAGGGAAAAGGACCAAATTCTCTCCCATATTCTCTTTATATAATGTTGTTAATTCCTAAGTGAGCACAGAGGCCTCAGGACCCAAACATCCTCCAGTAGGCCTTACCTCCCCAAGTGAATGTTCTGGGAATTAAGGACTAACATGAACTTTGGAGAGGACAGACTCATTCAGTCATAGAACGTATTTCTCTGTCTTCATGTTTGCTATTTCCATTACTTATTTGCTGATTTCATCTAGAATAGATAATTTTCCTGGAAGGATTCAAAGAGGATGTTTACCAGATCATAATAGCTTTATTTCCAAACTCCCTTATTTTGTTGTTAATATTTTCCTTTTTAATATTATACTCTAGAATCAAAGATGGATTTCTTAATCTTGCAAATACAATAGTAAAGCCACTCTAAACATCTTGTTTTGTGTTTACCTAAAATGAGTAAGACCTATACTTTGTTCAGATTTACTGAGCAAATAGTAGAAAAAAATTGGGTTTTAGATATTCTAATAGTTGTGCCAATTTTGTTTATTAGTTCATGAGAAAAGAAATAATTAAAGCAATGTAGAAGTGGTATTTGAATTGTGTTTTCTTTTAAGATTTAGATTACTTTCTTGAGATTTGGTCCCAGGAAAGAGACTCATATTCACTTAAATAAATGTTTCTGTATTCTCTGGTGTTTAAAATTTCAGGACATGAATGTCAGAAAGGAAAACAATCATAACTAGTGGGCATATAAAATGGCCTAAAGTTAGTGAAGCAAATGATATTAATTTGTTCTTTTTCTCTATACAAGGACGGGTAGTTAACTTTTCCTTATGTTGCTACACCTGTAATACATCAGATTAAATCTAAAAAGGAGCTTAAGGTGGTGGATGTATAACATCCACATTCATATATTTTCTCAAGTTTTCGCATTAATGAATTATTTTAATATATTTTATTTCATATTGTATATTATGCAATCAAAGGTAAAATAAAATATCGGTAAATTAATATTATACTTTTAATATGTATCGAGCATTTCTAATAGGCATCAACATGTTCAAAATCAACTCTTTGTTTGTGAAGTCTAAAAAATAACACTCGAGCCAGACCCAGTCTTAGCCCAGGCCCGGTGAGTGTGTGGGAGAGCTTCTGGCTACCCTGTGCTGGCTGGACCTACTACCGGTCCCAGCTCAGGCAGAACATGGATGAGACTCACTTCCACCCCTTTGGGATGCCCCCTAACACTCCTCAGCACCTCCCCCACCACACCCACCTAGCAGGAATTTCTCCCGCGTTCCGGGAACCCCCAGACCCAGTCCTAGCCCAGACCTGGTGAGTGTGTGAGAGAGCTGCCTCTCCACCCTACTCCACTTGTCCCCTCCAGGCTCAGCTCAGGCCTGGCATACAGGCCTGGGGTGAAGCCCTGCAGCTACAATCCTTGCAGAGAGTGTAGAGGATAGAATCACCCAGCTAGTCCAGGAGCAGAAATTCTTGCCAGAAGGGCACAACAGGTTCACCCCCAAGGGCAGCAGCAGGAAGGAGCTGAGCACAGCAGCCAGACCCAAGCCAGACACAGCTGGATAAATCCAAACTTTGTAGATCTGAACCTGAACTTCAGTATGTGCTAAGGTTATGACTACAACGAAGATCTACAACAAAGGTCAAAAGACAGTGCTACACAAAATGATGAGAAGGAACAAAATGCAACCTCAGCACCCAAGCCCACCCGTAACAAGTGCAGAGGACACTAACACAGAACAAATTGGGAATCACACAGCTGAAAGCAATGAATCAATGGCTTCTGAAATAAAGAAACTGCTGCAGAAAGGTACAGAGGAACTCAGATTGGAAATAAAAAAAGGAAATCCCTGAATTAATAACATCTGCAGTAAAGAATCAAATGCAGAAACGTATGGAGGAAACCCAATGCCCACCCAGAACAAGTGCAGAAGACACTAGCTCTGCTCAAATGCATGAAGTAATGGTGTCAATAGTAAATAAGCAACAGCAGAAAGTTATAGAGGAACTCAGAGTGCAATTCTTTTCTGAAATAAAAAAAGAATTCTCAGAACTCATAGCATCTGAAGTAAAGAAGCAACTACAGAAACATAGGGAGGAAACCCAATCTGAAAAAAACACTGCAGTAAATGAATTCATAACTGCTTCTAAAGAAGACATTGATAAAAAAAAATAGAGGAGATTAGAAAAATGACGGATTCCTTGAATGAGTAATACAGGAAAGAAATAGATCGCATGAAACAGAGTCAAAGAGATATAGAGGAAAAAAAATCTCAATCAGAAGCTTGCAAAACCGTTTAAGTGAAAGTGAAGACAGAGTTCCAGGTCTTGAAGATGCTGGTGCAGCTAGTGAAAAATTTTGTCTTTTCAAGAATGTCAAGTAGGAAACGGCAGCAGTCTAGCTGCATAGCTCTGCGAGACTCCCATGCGCCTTGGCCTGCAGCTTTCTCACACGTCCTGGGAAACCAAGTTTCCTAAAAGGAAGGTTAGTTCAGCCAGCTGAAGGGCCAGTGAAGGAGGAGCCCAAGAGAGTCACATGGAGAGAATACATTCTCTCAGGCTTTCACAAAGAGCAACTTGGTCAAACAATGGCTATAACTTATCCACATGGCTGACACTGACAAAGGATCTACGAACTGTGGTACAGGGTTTCAGGGTAAATCCTGAAGGGATTTGACTGACCTTGGCACATACAAAAGTTACATTTCTTGTTATATAGGTCTTGCTCTATCTAGGTCTTAACCATCCAGCAGAAAAGTATAAAAACGAGGTGTAAAAAGTAAAGTCATATTAATATTCTGAGCTGTAAAAGGCTTAAGTTAATAACTCCTGACATTGCCAGTCCTACGGATAACCCAATACTATTATGGACTACTGGACTATATTGGATTATTTTGCTGAATTCATTCACCTACATTATTAAAATGGCAATGGAATACCCATTTCTGACAAAACTAAAGAAAAAAAGGGGATACAAATGAAGGACCATTTTGTATCTGTATATGCAAAATAGTTAGGATAGATATATAGATACTTTCTTTTAATTCAATGAGAAGAAAGATTTGCACTAATAATGTTTAGACAAGATATCATGTCTGCATCTTGTACTATGTATAACCACTAAAAAGACAACAATATGCAATGTATTAATTATTGAAACTGTCCTACTAATCAGTTTTGAAACTGTCTCATTGCCATTTGTTTCTCAATAAAATTAATAAAGTAAATAAAAAGAAAGAAAAAATAACACCCTAAATACTTTCTTATATATACTGCAATGAAGATGCAAATAAAATTATTCAATAAAAAGACTCTTCAATGAGTACACTGAAGACAATCTTTTTTTTTTTTTTCCTTTCAGAACTGTGGATTGAACTCAGACCCTTGCACTTGCTAGGGAAGTGCTTATTCTACTGAGCCATCTCCCAGGCCCCACTAAGACAATCTTTACATATAAAAACATCATATTCCACACACAGGTACCACAATGGCAGTATATGTGTTTTTACTGCCTGTCTATGTGGTAGAAAATATTTCACGTCATCTTAGTGGTCTTGCTGTTTTTAAAGAATATTGCATGATGTGTACTTAAAAGGGAAATCAAAGATTTATGGAATAAAATATTAACTTTTTAATATATGTTATTTTATAAAAACATCAACATTTTCTACATCAGCTGCTTGATTACAAAATAACAACAGGGCTTGGGATATAACACAGCTGCACAAGCATCTGCCTGGCAGGTACAATGTACCGAATTTAATTCCCTGGACAGAAACAACACAAATAACAACAGAAATAAATTCCATGAATTGCAATTAAAATACAAATAATCTGTATTACAAAATTAAAATTTACTTCAATTATGACAAACAGCAATCTTCACATATGAAAACATCATTTTCCACATAAGTATCTCGTACAGTGGTAGCATATGTGTTATGTTTTCCTGTGTTTTTTCTTTTTTCTTTTTTTTTTCTGTTGGGCATAATGGTCACATCACTGGTCTTGTATTTTTGTGAAGAGTTTTGTGATTGTTCACTCTTCTCTTCAATGTTCCCCTCCAGGATTTTTGCAGAATTGTTTGGACAGATACATATTGTTCTTTCTCTTTTATAATCAATTTTTCATATATTCCAGTCCTAAATTTCAAAGAAGATCTCTCATATTATGTTCTTGTTATTTTCTTTACAAACTGTGATGCTATTTATAAACAGTATGTTTATACATGACATATTTAAGGTCAAATAAAACAGCATTATTGGCCAAAATTTTGTTATGAAAGACATCATGATTGATGCATAACTCTAAAAAAAAAAAAATCTAATTAGCCTTTCATTTTGCTGTAAAATGTGACCATCTCTGATTTTGTCTTTTTTTAATGTATTTTGTTGTTACAGGATCTCACTATGAAGTTTGGACTCATGATGATACTCCTGCTTTCAGCTTCCCCAGTGCTTGAATTACAGGCATGTGCCACTATGCCCAGACTCTAGCTAGCTCAGCCTACTCTGGTGTAGCATGTGGTGCCAGGGATGAAGGTGTGGTTCCTGTGCTTTCCAAAGCTTGCCTAAGCAGGTGCTTTAGCCAGCTGAGCTATCTCACCAGCCCTTTATTCATTTAAGATTCACTGGCAATCCTTTTATTGTGGATTCTTTTTCATTTGATATAAAATCTACCTAATGTAGGCCAAACTAACCTTGAAGTCACTGTATAGCAAAGACTAACTTTGAACTCATAAGATTCTCCTCCTTCTGCCTCCCAAATGCAGGGATTGCAGGCCCATGCCAACATACTGGGCATATTTTAGTTTAAAAATCTGGCTCAAATTTTTAATTTTTCCAAAAATTAGCCTACAAATAGACACTGATTTGACTACAGTGGTTTGTTCTATTAACACCGTCGCATTTATTGGCTTCAAATGGGAGGAATCTGGGTTCTATTTCTGATGCACACTGACTAAAGATGATTGATCAAACACGAATGTTAGCCTAAACTAATACTTTCATGTTATAAGTGATGAAAATCTCACAAAAAGTCTGTTGGGAGCCGTGAAATCTAGAAAATTGATCAAATGTGTGCAGGCAGACTAGGTCTCAGTGCCTAAAGCAAACAAGCTACCTCAGTCCTGAGATAAACAATCTGTCTGGTTAAGGCCAGCTATTAGTCTCTGGGCAACCTTGTGTCATGTGTTACTAACTTTGCAAAAATATAAATAACCACAAGTTTTGTTGTGCTTGTGGGTTCATCTTGCCTACCAGGCAGACCAGTCACCATCAAGTCCAGCTTTTGTTTTCTTGTCTGTCTATGTCTCATTCCCGCCACTGTTTTTCACCAGGTAGAACTGATCTAACTGAGACCAATGAATCCCTACATTTGGTGCCCATACAGGATGACCGGTATGAGATAATTGTGGGTCATGGGAACACTTCCAACATGCACTCGTAAAGGAGGAAAGGACATTGGTTTCAGTCAGCAGCATTCGACACAGGAGTTCATTGGCACAGGCACATTGAAGTGTAAAACTTGGTGGAAGGAGACTCACGAGGGCCAGAAACAAGCTCACTAGGGCCAAAAATGGGCTCATTAGGGCCAGAGAGATACAGGACCATAAAGACAGAAATAGGTTTGAGAGACACAAAAATGTGAAATATTACATTGTGCTAACAATGGGGCAAACAAGTGCCAGTGATATAGCTCAGCAGACTAAGTGCTTGCGTAGGTAAGCCCAGGGGCTAGGGTTCAATCCCTAGCACTGCATGTCATGCTGGCCCTGCCCCCAGGGACACTGAGTGTGATGGCACACTCCTGTAATCCTAGCACTAGGAGGCAGAAATCAGGAGGATCACTATGAGTCTGGCATAGTGAGAACCCATACCAAAGAAAAAACAAAAACAAAAACAAAAACAAAAAACAATGAGCAAGTAGAATCCCAGGAGTTGCAGAAATATATGCATGTTGAAGTGGCTGTTGCATGCTTGATCCTTGTATTTATTTTTGTTTTCTGGATTGTGGTTCGAAGGTATTTTTCAACCACAAAGTATTCAGTTTGTAGTTCTCCTTTAAAATCAAGTCCTGAGTCAGAACCAGACAAGGAGCATAGAGCAAAGATACAACAGAGTTTAAACCCTCTAGCCTTCCTCAGTTAGGTAAAAAGTGGAAGAGTTCTTTTAAATTGCAAGCAGTTGGTTGCAAGCAGCATAGCCCTACTAGTGGAGTGGTGCAATGGGTTCAGGAAGGCTCCTGCACTCTGGTTCTTGGACACAGCTGGGACACCCCAGCTGCCTGTGCATCGGTTTGCCCCATCCAGCCACAGTGGTTGGTATCTCCAACTACAGTTTTGTGCACCTAGTGCTAAGTAGGAGTATCATGACTATGATACATTAAGGCCTTGGCTATGTACATTGCTGGAATTATAAATTTGTTAGACTCAAGATAGTGTCTAAGCTTAAAATCTGGGCAAAAATAAAACACTTACTGGTTTTTAAGGAGCCACAAGCTGCAATCCTGGCCATGGCAGCTCAGTGAAATTTTGTTGAGTCACAGACAGGAACTTCAGCTTCAAGGGAAGCAGAGCTATTTTCTTTATTTCCCTTGCAATTGGCATAAAAAAGCCAGATGGATGGGGAGTCCATGGAGGGTTTTAACATCTCTGTCCTCTTTCTGAAGTTCAAATCTCTACTAATCCAGGACAAGTTATACATCTTCATGAATCTGTACCTTTTAAAATCTAAAAAAAAAATTAAAACAAGCAGTTGCTATATATGGCCCTACTGTTCCCTTTACCTTGCGTTTAGTAGAAATGCTAGGACAGCAGACTATGGATCCAAATGATTGGAAAGGAATAGCTAAAGCATGTTTAAATTCAAGAGATTATTTAGTGTGTAAAGGAAATTTCGTTGAATATTACAGAGAAGAGGCAGCTCAAAATATGTGGTTCACAACTTAGCCATCACAAAATACTTGCTAATTCGAAAGGGTGCTTTTGTTAGCACCCTTTGCTAATAATAATCAAAATAATCAACTGACCTTTGCTTTGAAAATGTGTGAACAAACTAAGATAACTGCAATTAGGGTCTGGAGGGAACTCACATGTAAGACTGAAACATCCCTTAACTTGGCTTCTATTATGCAAGGCCCTGACTAACCTTTCCAAGATTTTTCTGCATGTTTATTGCAAGCTACAGAGAGGATTATCAGTGGCACAAAAGCTCTTAAATTCATAGTTCAACAATTGACCTTTGAAGATGCAAATAAGTGATGTAAAGAAGCTATAAGTAAAGAAGTGATGTAAAGAAGCTATACTGCCTGAGATGATTTGGATTTGTGCAGCTATTGGCTGTTCATATGTACAGAGATCTGCCTTGGAAACAGTTATTACTCAGATTATTCATCCACAGTCATAAAAGGGGAAAATAAGGTAATTTGTTTCCATTGGAAGGCAAGGGACATTTAACCAAAAACTATTCTGCTGCATCAAAGACAACACAGCCCTTACCTGTCTCTTCAATAAAACTTTCCACTCTATGTACTAGATGTAGAACAGGGTACCACTGGGCAAGTGACTGTATATCCAAAATTGATGTGGAGCTATAGCAGTAGAAACCAAGTCCATCAAATAAGAACAAAAAGGATAGGAAGGGTTCTTAGAGAGATCTCCATACTGGACAATAGAAGTGACCCTGTCCACTACTAGCCTGAGGGAAAGAGTATGCTTATGTTTTTAGAGAGAATGCTCAGTGACCTCTTTGTGTACCAGGGCACACTGTCAGGGTATACTATGAAGCCAGATCTGGAAAAGAAGTTAACAGCGAGGATGCTAGATCCAAACTGGGGACTATTGAAGGAACTGACAAGATGGAAATCTATGGTCTAAATAGATGGTAAAATATATAAATATAACTGAGCTAAATTTTGCTGGCATTGACAAAAAATACAAAATATGCATATTAGTTAGAGATAAAAGACTTTATTCCTTCCAAAATTTTCTGATAATACTAATAAAATTTTCTGATGAGACCTCTATTTATTGAAAATAAGAAAATCTGGCCAGTCTATTTATAATTATAAATTTCTTTAGAAAAATTGTAATAGATTTACTATGAATTAATCTGGCCAACTCTTTTGCCATGCTGACCCTGCCCTCAGGATGCCTGAGCCAGTAACAGAGTCCAGGCATGGTGGTGCATGCCTATAATCCCATCGCTGTGGAGACTAAAAATAGGAGGATCACTACAAGTCCAATCTGCACAGTGAGACCCTGTATAATGCACAAGTGGAAGAAAGAAAAGTTTATCTGCCCAGGAATATATAGTTGAGTGAATTCATAATTTTGTAGAGATGGTTCCTTGTGTGTACTCTGTATTTGTCTATGTATGTGTCTTTCTGTAAACAATGCTTAGACAGATGGGCTAAAAGGATAGCCAATGTTTTGGCCCTAGTCCTTCAAAGTCAGTGAGGACTCAGGACATAAGAGCACCCCTGCTGTGACATCCTGTAACTGTTATGTCTCAAATTTTCTGATTAAGGAGATTATGGGGCCACAGAGGAAAGTGATCAATGATGTGGAGTGTGCCTAAGGAGAGTCATCTAGAGAGAAAAAAAAATCTCTCAGGCTTTCACATAGAGCAAATTGATCAAGCAATGGCTGTGACTCATCCAGATGGCTGACACTGACAAAAGTTCCACAAGGTGCTGTACAAGGTTGCAAGGTAAATCCTGAGAGATTTCACTGACCTTGTCAGATAGCAAAAGTTACATTTATAGTTATACAGGTCTTGCTTTAACTTGATCCTAACCATCTAGCAGGAAATTGCAACCACTAAGTGTGAAAAGTAATGCCATATTAACATGTTAAGTTGTAGAAGGCTCAAGTCAACAGCTTTTGACAGTTACCAGCTGTGTTGATAACTTACTATGATTAGAGACTATTGGACTATATAGGGTTATTTTGCTGAATTCAAGTACCTACAATCTTTGGACTGGCATCAAGTATAAAAAGTTCCTTTAAAGATCTCTCCAAATACAGTTTCTTTAACTACAATGAAACACCCATCTCTGACAAAACAAAACAAAAATGGGGATATGTTGGGAGCTTTGGAAGCTAGAAAATTTGTCAAATGTGTGATGCAGAATTGCTGCATTGCACAATCCTAAGAATGTCCTCCCCATTGTTGACATTCTGTTAGTGGTATATGTAGGTTAGGAAAGTGTGGCGGCAGGCAGATCCTGCAGTGTTTTCAGTATAGGCCATGATGTAGCAAAGTACCTGGTTCCTTTTCTTAATCTTTATTGGCTGGAACTTATCCTTACTATATGTCTATAGGCTCCTGACTCTTTTCCCAACCATGTCTCTTTCCATTCAACTTTTCATTAATTAACTCTCATTAATGTTGTGTCTGCTATGATGTTAGGTCATATCTTCTGTACCCTATCACTGTCACATGTTAGAAGTTCACATGTGTTACAGTGCAAGATCAAAGCATTTATTGGTTCTGAGTATTGTAACTACTGCCTGATTTTTTCATTAATTTGTTTTATTTAGTGGTGCCAGTATTCTTTCTATAAGCTATGATCAATCATGTTGAACTATTTTAACAATTCTCCCAATTTACATAATGAAAAAATAAATGAACTTTCCTAAGTATATTCCTAAAATATCTTAATAAATTGGCTTAAACTATGTGCAGCTTTTTTATTTCCGAAGTTTTTCTCAAAATATACAACATACCTTGCTTTGTCACATTTTATGTCATTGCTAATTCCTTTTTTTTCATGGAATAACATTCCAGTATTACTTGCTGTTTTTTCCTCTCATTCAATCATTAATTAAGTCTCTGCTAATGTTTGATCAACTGGATGCTTCCAGAGTACCCCAAATGACTGATTGTTGTACCTTTCAACCTTTTTAGCACCTATATATTTTCATTGTTTATTTGTTTTGCTTGCTTGTTTGTTTTCTATGTATTTGGTACTGGGTCTCACTACTCAGCTCTTAACTATGTTGTCAGCCTCCCTTGAGCTGTTATTATAGGTGTGTCCACCATGCCTGGTCTCTATGGCCAGCTCAGCGTGCTCAGGGGTGGGGCTAGCACTACATTTTTTTTTATCTTTTCAAACAAAACAGGGCAATTTAATGAAATCTTGTCTCAAAGTAAAAAAATGGCTAGGGATACAGCTAGCTCAGTGTGAATACTTGGAACCACAAAAACCAACAAAGAAGCAAAAGGGCTAAGAACATAGTTCAATATGAAGGCATAGTCAATCCCCACCACAAGCCAGTCAGATGACATTTAAGATGAGCTGGGGTGTACAAACTTGCACATCTTATATGCTTGATAACCACAAACTGCCCACAACCACTGCCAGTTTGGTTGGTGCAGGTGCCTCCTGCCACCTACACCTGCCCTTCTGGAAGGGCCAAAATCAAGACTGGCAATGGGCTGCAGGCCTTTCTTGTTCCATCTGGTCAGAAACTCACTAGCAGAGAGCACTACATAGTCATAGTCCTTGCAACCTCAAAAGTCCATGTTTATTACACAGGTGACTCTTATGTTGAGCTTATAAGTAGGATTTCTGGTAACAAGCATAGGTATTGGGGCCTCCAAACTATTTGGATTCACAGTGATGGGAGTCAGCTACCAACAGGGTCTGGTTGTGCTGGATAAGAATATCTTTGATCTCCTTCTTGAAAGCCTCATCAACATATTTCTGGTAATAGGCCAACAGGGCTTTGGAGATGGACTAACAGCATAAATCTGGACAACATGACCACCATCCTTCACACAGACATGGATGTCAACACCAGCAAACTGCTCCATGCCCAGAAGCAGAACAGACTCCAGTAACTTATACTATAGTGTTCATGGCTCGATCATCTCCAGGGGATGCCCGTTCACCTTGATGAGGCCAATGACCCCCTTGCTGCATGCCATGGCTGTAAGCTGTCTTCTTGCAACAGAAGAGTTGCATGGACTGCAGCAGGCCCTTAGACAGCATGGTCACTAGTGCAGACTCTAGAGCTCCTTACTGCATGTAGCCGCAAACAGGAAAGGCCATTTTTCTTTTTTTAAATTTTATATTAATTTTATGCCATTTTTCTTAATGACACTCAAGATTCCAATTGTTGATAAATTTAAAAATTCTTTTAGCTTAGGAATCATGAGTTTGTGTAGCTTTCGTGTAATTGAAATGTTCCTATTTCTGAGTCTATCAGTTGCTTCCTTCACAAGGGAACAAGAAATCCTCAATCTGAGAAAGCAGCATGAATGAGGACTAAATCCATACAAAGACATACTATAGTAATAAAATTGAAGAGTATAAATGCAAAAAATACTCTGAAGGCCACCAGAAATAGTGAATCACTAATGGTGATTGAAGAATAATTTTTAATTGAGTCATAGCAACAAAACAGATTGCAAAAAGAGGAACATATTTTATATTATACTGCTCCACAATCCCATATCTATTGCAAAAGAAAAATATTTTTAAAATACAAAGATTTGATTGGTTACTATGGCAACACAATGTAGTTGTGAAATATAACTAATGTGAGATGTCAGAAGGCTCTGTATAATGTTTTTAATTTCTTGAATAAGAGCATTCATATATTTTGTTGTTGAAGTATGTGGTAGAGTGCCAACTTGTGGTCAACTCAACCCTGAGTTGAAATAAATCAGTGTGGTATTGAATCTTGCAGGCCCACCTAGGATTATTGCTTCTAGGGTAAAAAGGACAATTGGAGAACTAGAAGAGGTACAGTTAGGAAGCTATTGATTCTAATGGGGCTACTGGTTCTCATTAAGATGTTTGGCATAATGGCTCCCTTGAAATAAAATTTGCTGTACACATTGTTCCAGGAGATTGTGATATTGTTGTCACTGAGAATGGCTACTATATACTTTGTGCTCTGATTCACTTTGAGCAACGCTTTGTAGATCCAGTGCATTATGTCAGCGATTGGCACAGATCCTTCATTTAGCTGGCACAGACTTTCTACTTTATGCCACTGATGTGAAGGTCTTCTCAGTGCAGACCCATGAAACAGACTTCCATGAAATAGTGTCCTGAGTTCATGTCCTCCAATTGGAATCCTGATTGGCTCCTCGTCTTTAGTTGGACTCACTCAGGATATTGCTATTGGATCAATTCTATCTCAGTTACTTTCTCTTATTGCTGGAACAAAATACCTGATACACAAAATGAAGGCAGGTAAGGTTTATTTATCTCTCTGTCTGGAGATTTCAGTCTATACTCAGCTGGCTCCAAGGCAGAGTGGCACATGGCACAGAGAGAATCCATTCATGGCAATGGTAAAAATCAAGGGAGCAAAACAGTAAGTGAAAATGAGAGGAGCAGCTTCAACAATGGCAATAGAGATCAAGTCTGTCTCCCTTAATTTGCATTCAGGCTATCCACCACAGGCTGGGTATAGTACTCACATCCATAATCCCAGTGCATCATGAATTAACTGCAAACTCTTGAAATCCACTCTGTGACTACATGAGGCTTTGGAGAGGGAACTAGACGCAAACCATAGCGTTCCACCCCTGGGCCCACAAAGTCTCATGCACATATCTCTGTGCAAAAGGCATTTTAGTCCATCATTAAGAATTGCCAAAGTCCAAACAGTTTTAGCATTGCTGAAAAGTCCAAGTCTCAAGTCTCCTTCAAGA
Organism: Octodon degus; assembly: GCF_000260255.1. Lineage (NCBI taxonomy): Eukaryota > Metazoa > Chordata > Mammalia > Rodentia > Octodontidae > Octodon > Octodon degus. Next base: position 8,601,965 of record NW_004524692.1, read on the forward strand.
TTAAAAGCAAACTCTTTGCTATGAGCCCTTATAGAAATGAAAAGTCAAACATTTCCAACATTCAGTAGCACAAGATAAACATTACCATTCCACAAGTTACACATGACAGGATACTAAACATTGGGACCAAGGCAAGTCCAAAATTCAGAAGGGCAAACGTTAAGCCTTATAGTTCCATGTGGAACATCTGAAGCAATCTGTGACAAGTTGTGAACACCATGAGTCTGTCTTTATGGTACTATTGGTGGTAGCTTCCAAGACTCCTCTCTTAGGCCAGCTTGGCTTCCTCCTTGCATTTTTTTTTTATTTTTTAAAATGATCTACATTTCTGGCTTTTTCAAACTTCTGGGTTTTCCACTGAATAGGCTTCTCCCTCACATCTTTACGCACTGCCCTCCCAGGGGCACTCTGCCTGGCCTCCCAGGCCTTCTGAAATCTAAGGTGGAAGCCTTCTTAACCTCAGAACTACTGAATTCTGTAAGGACTTAAAGCCAATGCCACATGCATGACGCCAATGTCTGCTGCCATCTGGAGCAGTAGCCAGGCTTTTTTCTCTCTTGGCTTTAAGGGTCCAATGCCTGGATCACTGAGTACTTTAACCTCAATTCTAAGGGAACAAATTCTCCATGCAGGCACTATTCTGGAGACTGGCGTGGCTGCTGCTGCCATTTTGGAACATACAGCTTTGTGGCTTTTCCCCCAAAGCAAAGTCCCTCATCCTTCTGGTTCTAAGGCTATAAGAAGTGAAGTCCTGCTACCTCCTATGATGCCTTCAGGACATCCTTTCCACTCTCTTGTTTATTTCCAGCAACGGAGGTCCTTTAAGCTCTACCTTTTCATTCTAGAGCTTTATTGGAGCTTCATTTCTGCCATTCTTACATTTTAAACTATTCTGCTGGGCTCTTTGTTCTTGATTCTCAACATAAATCTGGCTAAAAGCCCAACTACAACCATGCCACTATAGCCATGATCTCAATATTTGGCTGCTTTATAATTTATTTTGAAATGTTAATCAGCCTGAAAACAAATTTTTTGAAGGAAAGAAATGTTCATTTAGCTAGCAGTTAATGGAAGTTTCAGTCCATACTTAGCTGGCCCCAAGGCAAAGTGGCACAGGGCAGACAGCATCCATTCATGGTGGCATCAAAAAGCACAAGAGCAAAATGGAGTAGTAGTAACAATAATGCACAGAGAGGAAGTCTGTCTCCCTTATGTTGCATTCACGCTATCCACCCCATCCTGGGAGTAGAACACACACCAATAATCTCAGTGGATCATTATTTAATCACAAACTGGAAGAGTCTGCGCCATGATTGTATGAGACTTTGGGGGGACAAGTACACACAACCCATAACATTCTGAACCTGTACCCCCAAAGACTCATGCACATCCCTTTATACAAAAGACATTCTACTCCATCTCTAAGAGTTTTCAAAGTCCCTACAGTTTCAGAACTGCTGAAAAGTCCAAGTCCCAAGTCTCCTCCCAGATCTAAGGCAAACTCTTAGCTGTGAGCTCCTGTACAAAAGAAAAGTTAAACACTTACATGTTCAGTTGCACAAAACAAACATTACCATTCCAAAAGATACACACAGCAGGATGCCAAGCATTGGGACCAAAGTAAGTCCCAAATCCAGAAGGGTCAACATTATGTCCTGTAGTTCCAAGTGGAACATCCAAAGCAATCTGTGGCAAATTGTAAGGTCCATGTGGCTCCACCCGTATGGCACTCTTGCTGATAGCTTCCATAGCTTCTCTCTTAGGGTGGTTTTGCCCTCTCTTTGCAGTTTCTTTTAGATGAGCCATGTTCCTGGATTTTCCAAACTTATGAGGTCTTCACTGAAGAGGCTTCTCACTCACAGATTTACATGCTGCTCTCCCAGGGGTACATTGTCTGACCTTCCATGTCTTCTTCTGAAATCTAGTTGAAAGCCTTCTTAACCTCAGAACTTCTACATTCTGAATGGGCCTAAAACCAATGCCACATACATCATGCCAAGATCTGCTGTCAGCTAGAGCAGTAGCCAGGCTTTCTTCTCTCTTTGCTGTAGGGGTCGAGTGCCTACACACTGAGCACTCCGAACAAATTCTCCATGTCAGTGCCATTCTGGGACCTGGTTTGGCTGCTGTCCCCATTCTGGAATATGGCAATTTGCAGCTTTTGGGCCTGGGCTAGGACTGGATCTGGGTGTTCCTAGAATACGGCAGAAATTCCTACTCATCGGGAGGGGTGGGGTAGTGCTGCAGAGTGGTGAGGAGCATCCCAAGGGGGAGGAAGAAGGTCTCACCCACACTGCGCCTGGGCTGGGACCAGTAATAGGTCCCGCCGGCACAGGGTAGCTGGAAGCTCTCCCACACACTCACCGGACCTGAGCTAGGACTCTGAAATTCTTGATCTCCGTCTTAGACAAAGTCTCTGGACACGAGAATAATTCAGGCAAACTTTCTGATAAACTGTAACACAAATCATCCAGAGTTCAATAACCAGTGCAGTCCTTCCCAGTAGAAACCTCCCTAGGCTGGTCTTTATAGGCAGGATTTCTATCAGTTTTTCTATAATGTCCCAAACAGAATAACCGAAGGTGTTCCAGCTCTTCTCTTGTAGGCAACATATCCAAAACTTTCCTATTTATATTATATTTCCTATAATACCTTGTTAGTTGACACTCAAAATGAAGGGAGGAAAGGATTATTTAGCTCACATTCAGTGGAGATTTCAGTCTATACTCAGCTGGCTCCAAGGCAGAGTGGCACCTGGCACAGAGCAGTCACTCATGACAAAAAGCAAGAGAGAAAACAGTAAGAGCAAATGGGAGGAGTAGCAGCAAAAATGGCAACAGAGAGGAAGTCTGTCTCCCTTAAGCTGGATTCTGGCCATCCATCCTAGGCTGGGTGTGTTACTTACACCCATCATGAGTTAATCACAAACTCTAGAAGTCTGCCCCATGACTGCATGCATCTTAAAAGATCCATTCCCTCAGCTGGATTCATTGGGTCTTTAGTGTGTGGACATGTTTCCTGTACTTTACATTTGACTCATTGGATGACATTTATAAAACAATCTTATAAAATATGTGTTGTATATTAAATCTTATCCCTTGTAAATCCTGACCAAAGCAAAGTATTGATGTTGATTGTGGCATCAAGATGCAAATATCAAGAATTTCTCCTAGTAAAATAATTACAATATATTTATTAAGTAGCTTTTGGCAACATCCCAATTTCTAATTTCTAAATAAATCGAGTTTTATACATGTGGATGATGTGCTTTCAAGCTGTCTTGTGTGAAAACAAAATTGTGGAACAATATTATAGAACTACATGAAAATAATACTTAAGTAGATAACCATAAAAATATATTCTATGATACTAAAACCTTGAGTAATTTGGAAAGAAAAATTGATTGGAGTAGTATTTAACATAAACAACATACAAGCAAATCAACTATCATGCAGGGCAAAAGAAATTTGAATAAAAACAAACTCCACTAGGAGTGCTTATGTTTCAAAAACAGAGTCTGGTGAGAGACAATAGGAAATGTCAATATAGTGAAGAGCAGAAAGTAAAAGAATACAATACCTCACCAATGTTTTGGTCTCTAAGCCTAAATGTAAATGTAAATTTCAAAAATGGTGAAATGGAAGAGAAGAGAAGTGTCATGACTTCAAGGACAGACAGCAAAAATATGTGAAAGTACATAAGTAAAGTATATGCATTAAGAGTCTAGACAAGTATAGAACAAATCATCACATCTGATTTTTAGATATCTACCTCTATGTTATTAAGGAAACTTTATCTAAATGAGGAAAAATAAAAAGCAAAGTACTATACAAAACTTAAGTAAAGAAATGCTAGTTATGTTTATTTTATTCAGAATATGATTTCCCAAGTAACAAAAATAATCTTTAATTAGAAATATTATTGTAAAATATGATTATGCATTAAGTAACATATTTATATGTAGTTAACTATGCATATAACCATGCAAATATAAATACATATAAAAAACAAGTCCGTGTGTATATGTTTATTAGAGTGGTATATTACAAGAAGATAGAGAAATATCTATTTATACTTGTCATCTTTTAAGAGTAATATAATAAAAGACATAAAATTAGAAACAAGTGATACATTATTATCCTTTGCACCTTTGGCACCAGAACATAATGATAACATGTTACTGTTTTTCTTCTTAGTTAAGCTGAGCATTAATACCCTTGGTTATTTACAGCATTGACCACCTGTGAGTATTCTTTCAAAATACTTTAAAGCTAAGGACACCTAAGGTTGTGACAAGCCCGTCTAGTGCAGGTGGGATGCAGGTAGGCAACCATGACATAACACAGGTAATCATGCACACACTGGCTGTAGCACTATGTAAGAAGGTAAAAGTGTGGTAATGACCCGTATAATAGTTAAAAAATAGAGATGAAAGTGGCTCTTGCACTCATGTGCTCTTGTTCTCCTGAGTGCTGCTCTGCTGCCTACTGCCTGCTGTTGTGGCTGATAGCTTACACACATTTTATTTTTTTTTAAATAAGGACCTCTCACCCACGAAAATCTCCCTCATGCCTCTTCAATGAGCTGACAACTTTTTTATTCTGTTTTTCAAAATTTTGACAACTTCACACCCTTTCCTCTAAAACATATACCTCAAATGGGAACATTATATATTCTAAATCAAGCTTTAATTTACAATATAAATATAATTAATAATCTGATTTTAAATTTTTGTTGCTTTTTCTTCCCTATTATTGAGTAAAAAGAAAAAAAGACTATCAATTTTTGAAAAGAATGTGAACATTGAGTGACAGTGATAGATTATATTTTCTTCCTGAAATTGCAAAATAACAGAAAACAAATATATGATGAGCAAATATAAGATACATTTTGCTGCTATATATTTGACTATCTCATTGAAAATTAACTTCAGGCTTGTCATAAAGTAGATTTGCTGGCACAGATTCATGAGGGATCTAAACATGCGGAATGTGTAAACTATATTAGCATTTGGAGAGATACCCAGGAGCCACTGGTATTTGAGTAAATGAATGGAATCACATATTTGACAAAAGACAGGCCACAAATTCCCTTAACACACAAGTACTTCCCTACAAATTATCAAAAGGCACTCGTCTTCTGGATGGTTAACAACCTAAGTTTGCAGATCAAAATTAGAGAAAAAGGAGGGCTACAAGGAAAGCCAACATTTTGGCCCTAACCTCTAAGGTCAATTAAGACTCAGGACATATGAGAACTTGTACTGTAACGTCATGTACCTCGGTAGTGTCCCAAATTTTCTGATCAAGAAGATTATGGGGCCAAAGAGGAAAGTGATCGATGACGTAGAGTGTGCCTAATGAGAGTCACAAGGGGAGAAAACACTCTCTCAGGCTTTCACAGAGAGCATATTGGCCAAGCAATGGCTGTGGCTCATCCGCCTGGCTGACACTGACAAAGGTTCTACAATCTGAGGTATGGGATCTCAGGATAAATCCTGAGGGGATTTCACTGACCTTCTCAGACCAAAAAGTTACAACTCTTGTTGCACAGGTCCTGCTTTACCTTGGTCTTAACCATCCAGTTGAAAAGTATGAAGACGAAATATAGGAGTAAAGCCATGCTGTTATGTTGAGCTGTGGAGGACTCGGGTCAATAATTTCTGACATTGCCAGTTAAACAGAGGACCCAATGCTATTATGGTCTGCTGGACCCTTTTAGAACATTTTGCTGAGTTTACACACCTATAATATTCAATAACGGAACTTAGAAAAAATAGGGTATACAGATGAATGTCCATATTGTATCTGTGTATTCAAAGTGGTTAGGATAGATATATAGTTGCATTCTCTTAATGAATAGAATGATTTGTTCTAATGGTGTTTGTAAATAGGATCTCAAGTCCACATCTTGTACAGCAATTAACCACTAAGAAGAATATATGCAGTGTGTTATTTGTTGAAACTGTACTTCCAATTTGATTTGAAACTGTCTCATTGCTATCTGTTTATCAATTAAGTTTTGAAAAAAAATCCAATGAAGCATATAATAAAGAAGCTCATTGAGAAGCACAGCTTTAGAATTAGATGTTTATTTCATCAAATTACCAAAGTTATAGATATTTTATGTGGAATTCATGAAATACAAAAAATACACAAAGAATAATGTAGAAAGTTTTCTTCTTTTTTATTTTTGAAGAATACAAAATTATCATTGAAATCAACATTAAAAATGACACAAAGTTTCATTAAACAAGGTAATAGAAATTGAACAATGGTTGCTGTACTGCATGTTATCTTCAAATTAATTGTGTAGGTTACCAGCCAGAGACATTCAAAAATGATTTAAAGAAAAAGCAAAGCAAAAACAGTAAAAAAACCTTTGTAGGAAATTAAAAAAGAATAGAAAAAAAAGTCATTAACTTCTTTCAAAAGACCAGCAGAAATTGACAATACAATTATCCAACCTATCCAGTATATATAGCTAAATATATCTTTTTTTGCCCTACTCCTCATCCCAATTTTTAAATCCCACTAAAAAAATTCTTTCCGTTAAACATTATTTATTTATTTATTTATTTATTTAGCACAGGGTCTCACTACACAGATCAGACTCCTAGTGATCCTTCTGTTTTCAGCCTCCCAAGTGCTGGGATTACAGGTGCACACCACCATGTCCAGTCTCAATTGCCAGCTCAGTGCATCCCAGGGCTTGGCTGTCATGACCTGTGGTGCCAGGGATCAAACCCTATTCCCCGTTCTCTGCTTAAGCAGGCGCTTTAGTCTGCTGAGCTACCTGTCCAGCCTAAAAAGTAGTTTTTGGAGACAGAGTTCTCCCAATGCTCTCAATTGCCCTGGGTATGCTTGAAATTTCAATCCTGTTTAACCTCAAAATTCTGAGACTTTAGGCATGTACTCCAATGAGAATTTCAGAGCTAGATTATATACATATTCTTCCTAAACTTGTAGCTTGTATGTTTTCATCTTAAAATTATATCTTATCTCCATCAACATCCTTATTAGCGATATCCATGTATTTAGGACTCCAGCAATGGTTATATATTTGAATAAGAATTATGCAGTTATGTCTTGTTTATCCGGGCTTTGATGACCTTAAATAAAGAAATGATAAAGACCGATCAGTTGGGGTACAGCTGACCACATAAATTTCCCATATCCCAACATATGGGGTTGTTGGGATAACAAATTTTACAAAACAATGCTGAAATTTACTTACCTTTCACAACCATGGGCCACATCCTTTCTTGCCTTTCTCCCCAAGCATTCTTTGCTGAATACCTGTACTTGAAGTCACCCCCTGTCCTTGCTTGGGACCCGGAGCTTTGCTAATTACTCCTAGCCAGCAGGAGCACAGGAGGAGGAGCAGGATAGAGGAGAGGAAACGAGGGGCTGGTGGAGCCAAAATGACAAGAGCTCTGTGGAGGATTCTCCTTGGGCAGGAGAGTGGATGGAGGAGCAAAAGCACTTCCTGCTGTGTCTGCTGCGAGGGAAAGTCTGGAGGACTGTACTGGGGTGAAACCAGAACTGGAGAATCCAGGAGCAGGTGTATTTGTGTACCTCAATAGGTGAGCAGTTAAATTTGATCTCTGTTTGATTTGCCATCTAACCTTAGTAGCTTTTAGTTTTCAATGAATCCAATGTATATTTGTATCTGTATGACATTGACTGTATGTTTCTCATGTAGTAGTTTTCTTCATGTAGGCACCCATGTATTCTGATTTTCTTAGAGCATCCTTCCTAATTCAGGTTTTCTGTGAGTTTTACTGATTAAATTCTGTGGTGTAAAATTTTCCTTTACTTTACAGGCAATAATCCTGACATCTCTGGTGTTTAAACCTTTAACACAATAGGAAAAAATAGAGGCAGAACATAAATAAAACTTTGTAAATTAAACTATAATTCTTATTAAATTGATGTTCTGCTTTGATAATTGATTATTCTTTAGATGTGGATAAAGTTCTTACATTATCTGTAAATTTTTCTGCATTGTGATTTAAAGACCCTTATTTAAAAGAATATGAAAGGAAAGTTAGTTTACTTACAAGAGTGGCCATAACTAACTTTCATCACCAGGTCGAGCTAATGTAAGAGCAACAGTCTAGACTTCTAAAACCCATTAAAAATATGTGTTTCCCATTGGAAGAATTCTGGTCCCATGAAATACTTACTCTGAGGTGACTGTGAAGGACGGATCTCAGCTGGCAGCTATCCCCACTAGAAGCCACTTCAAAGCAAGTGAGGTTAAGTTTATCACCTTCTTCACAATTGATACTTGCCAGTCGTCCGTGTATCACTACTTCCATCTTTCCTGTATTATCTTGTATTTCATAATAAATGAATTCTTCCCTTTTTGTTTTCTGCAAAAGAATATTTGCACATATCTTCTGAGAAATGTGTCAGACATGTTCACTGCTATGAGAGTTGAACTGTGTTAGTGGAAATACTGGTTTCCAAAAAGGTAAACAAAAATTTAAGTTCAAGATTAAAGATATCAAATTTGCTAAGAGGTTTTGGGGAGGAAATCCTCCATTTTGAAACCTTCCTGAGACTCTCCTTACCTAAAATCTTTATCTCTCAACTTTCCTAGAATAATTATCTATCTAATCTCTACTGTTTCCACATCAACATACCTGATATTTTTCTGGGAATCAAGAGAGAAATCAGGCAAGTATGATTGGTTTATTATCTAGTATCCCCTGGTGAGCAAAGAATGAAGACCATTTGTGTCTCAGTGGGGACTGAAAAATATTACAAAGAATTTTGATAAAGTAGATTATATTCTCTACATTGTAATTTCTTCTAGTTTTCCATTTACTCACTCTGTTTGAATCAGTTCAAATATTTAATCTAGAACACTTGTCCTCTTCTAGGGGCCTGTATCTCATTTCCTTCCTAATGTAGTATGTACATAGAGTCATTTACAGAATGAATGATAAATAATATAGGTGAAAGCAAAAAACCACCAACAAAGGCAATATAATTTTGAGTGAATTAATATTTGAATATCTATCTATCTATCTATCTATCTATCTATCTATCTATCTATCTATCTTTCTATCTCTATCTATCTATCTATCTATCTATCTATCTATCTATCTATCACTTACAGGGAGTACTGGGACTAAAATAGGCACCCTAAATCTAACAGTTCTTCAAAGTTCTTTCCAAATTATGGTCACTATTTACAAACTGAAAGATGAAGTACATGTTGCTAGTGCAGTGATGCTGAAATTTACAGAATGCCCAACATGCTTGTAGGTCAGGTTGATACTGCGGTAACTTGGCTCAGGTGCTGACAGAGAGGGCTCTGAGTGTCCACGTGGAATACTTTTTTTTTATAGGTTTGCCACCACTGCTCTAGTTTTTTTCACTTTTATATTTCTCTTATTATTTAGTGCCAAAATCAGTTGCTCAACAATTTCTTGTTGAAAAGTCATAAATGGGAAGCTATGAGAGCAACTTAAGAGTACAATGGATTGGAATCCAGGATGTCCATTGTACATAGTTGTTTTCTAGGACAGAGTAATAATTTGGTTTCTTATTCTAGGCATTGCTTCCAAACCCAAGTTTTAGAAGGCAACTTCTTATTCCCAATTTAGTTGTCACCAGTGCAGAATAAGCTATACATTGTCTTCTAATAGGATGGCTATGAATTTATCAATATAATTATTGAAATACTGAGGTTTCTTGATAAATTTCATCCTTAAATTTGTATTGTAATACTTAGAGAAGAGGAATGTTAAAAACCTGACAGTCCCACACTCTGAAGTGAGAAGATGCCACTCACCTCTCCCAGGTAAGGAAGCTTGTTACCTGTGTTCAGTAATTGGCTAAAATGCAGTTGGAAGGTTGCCATATTAAAATTTGGGGTGCAGGAGAAATTTTAAAGATTCATGCTTCTTACTTACCTTACATACCCTATATACTCCATTCACATATTTTCCTTCTCTTTTTGAGCAAATCTGGCTGATTTTAGGAGTTGCTTTGGCATGCTTAATCAGAGCAGGAGAGATGTTTATCCTTCCATCAGCACACACATTAGACACTGTTGAATGTTTATATATCTCCAGAAATCCATCTCTATCAACATAATTTGATATGCTGATGACATTGCTTGGGGTGAATTTATCCTTAAATGTGATGTCAAAAACTTTCACTTGAATGCATCTTTGCTCAGTGGCCACTGTGGCGTGAAACATCATTTTCTTCTCTTCTCCAATCATATACGTAATTGCTTCCGTCACTTTCAGCACCATCACTTGTTTGGGACCCGGCTGCAAACCAAATTCATCAGAAGGTTCGCTGGGTGAGCACTGCCATCTTGGCTTCTACTTGGATAGTACATAAGAAAACACAAGCAGAATTATGGAAGTGTGCCATGACCACCTAGGGAGAGCCATCTCACACTCAGTGTAGATGCCCAAAACACATCTTAGTTACGGGACTCACAGAAAACAGTTTCTGAAATGATATAACTCAGCCAGCAGAAGAAATGAAAAAAAAATGTTAAATGGTAATATCAGCTTATATTAGTACTTATAAAGTACTTTCCAACAAGTCAGTGCTGCTTATGTAAGGAATAGTAATGTAGACACTAGAAGAACCTCAAAATTTCCTTATCTGAACATGTCCAGGCTAGAAGCTCTTCAGTTTGAATAATAAGAGGTATTGAGAATCACAGAAATGGAAGTCAGCATGAAATAACTTTGCTTTGAACACCTGAGTTTGCAGGGATCTGCACTATTTTCCCAGTTTTAAGGAGCACATTATTGAGATGTGCAGTTGGCTCATGATCTGGAGAGGGAATTTAGAGGCAGCCATCAGAGTCCTGGGAACCGGTGATTGGAAAAATTGAAGTTGCCTCCACAGACCAGCACTGTGGCTGCAATCTGAAAAATTATGTATACCATGTCCTGTGAGTGAGGGTCCTTCACACTGACTTCTGATTCATGTAGTCAAATACATTTTAACAACAGGAAAAGATATTTCTCTATATGATTAAAGCAGCAACAGAATGAGATCAGTATACTGAAACAAGTTACTCAATACTTAGGGAAGAAAGTATAACTCTGTGTATGATAAAAGAGTATATGAGGTACATACATTCTTATTATGTTTCTTGAAGGTATAGGTTATACTAAAAATGACCTAAGTAAAATAATACAGAGTTACCTTTATAATGTACATAATGATCATGTACTTTTCACATGTGGTTAATTTTAGACTCTCTTGGAGCCGGGGAGATGGCTCAGTGGAATAAGCACTTCCCTGGCAAGTGCAAGGGCCTGAGTTCAATCGCCGGTTCAAAAAAAAAAATAAGAATTTTAGACTCTCTTGATATTTTGAATAATAGTTCCAGGTATTATAAGTGTATTTAAAGAGCCTGGATTATTTTAAAATACATGTATTTTTGTACAATATGGAAGAAAATGATATTCTTTGGAGATATATATATATATATATATATATATATATATATATATGAGAAAATTAAAATGGCTATTAATAAAGGCTCTACTGAACCATTTTCCCAAGCTGATTGCTATTTTACTACATAACTAAAAAGGAAAAATAGTTTTATATATCTACTAGAGGAAATTATACTATACAAGGTAAAGATAATCCCAGTGCTTGAGAGGCACAAAACAGAAGGATCACTATGTGTCTGATATACATGGTGAGACCCTGTAGATCCTATACTAAATACAAAAAAATAAAAATTTAAAAATTTAAAGAAAGAAAAGAGAGAAAAAGAAAGAATAAAAGAAAGAAGGAAAGAAAGAAAGTAACAAAGAAAGAAAGAAAGAAAGAAAGAAAGAAAGAAAGAAAGAAAGAAAGAAAGAAAGAGTATTAGGACCAGCCAAATAGCTCAGCAGATTAAAGCACCTGCAAGCAGTCACTGGGGCCAGGGGTTCAATCCCCAGGCCTGCTGTGCCCACCCTGTCCTTTGGGCTCACTGAGAAAGTAATTAAGACTGGGCATGGTGGCGCAAGGGCACCTGTAATCCCATCTCTTGGGAGGCTATAAACAGGCAGATCATTATGAGTCTAATCTAGTAGTGGGACCCTGAACACTGTAGACACTTCCCTAACATTAAAAAAAAAAAAGATAGAGAGCACTGTGGTCATGAAACAAAATGAAGAGACAAAACTGTCAATTTTATGACTCTGATCCTCATTTTTACTAAAGAAGTAACTATGTGTTCTCCAAAAGTTAAGATGTGAGAGATGCATGGGAGCATCCTTGACCGCGGGAGCACAGACAGCCTACCTTCGAAACAAGCAAATCCATCTCTGATTCTGATTGGAAATCTTCATGTATGGTGGGCATGCATGGAACAGTACTAGATTTATTCTGCTGGCTTTTGTCGCCTGAGGTTTTGGCCTTTTCTCTGTATTTTCTTTGAACTAATGATATAAAAGAAAATGCAATAAAATGAGGGCAAGATCATACTGGTGTCAATAAATTTAGTCTCTCTGTCTGTGTATGTATGTCAGCTCCTGTACTTCTAATTCTTTGCCTCATTATGAGACAGCCTCTGTGTCATTAGAGGCACAAGAACAGCCTCAATGGTTTCTTTCTTTTCACAGGGACAATTAGTCTTGTATCCTATATTCTCCTTTTAAGCATCAAAAGTTTTATTGATATTATGAATAGGTCACCATCAATAGAATGCCTTAGCAAATTTGAAATAAAATTCATCTATTTAAAATGCATAAATCTTCAACATTTAATCTGAACTCTTCTAGTTTTTACAATACGCCAGAAGCCTTAGAAGGGTCAAGAATTCAATCTGTTTTATTTTTTTAATTTCCTTTGTGGCCTAATCCAAATCCTGTAACTCAAATATGAGAACTTTGTACAGAAGTGTTGCCTCGGTTGTCAACTTGTCTGCACCTGAGCTATGAAATTGCTTCAGATACTGAGGGACATGCAGAGGAAATGATGCTATGACCAAGTTGGGGTTCTAGTCTGTGTGAGGAAGGATGAACACTATTACCTTTTGACTTCTCTTTTCTGAGAAGAGCAGCACAGTCTTCTAGCTCTGGTATCGCTTTGAATATTTCTATCAGTTTTCCAATTCCTGCATCAATTTTGAACTTTTTTGCCATCAAGTCAGCAAATTGAATTCTGTCATATTTTTCATATGAGTTTCGTTGCAATGCTAACTCTTGGCGCAATAAGCACTTTATAATTTCAAAATTTTCATCACTGATAAGATATAAGCCTTGCCAAAGAACAATTTCTTTGAACATATCTACCATATTTCAAATGATAGGTGAACCTGCAATAGAAAATAGACATACAATGCTTCATGATATTTGTAGACAGGCAATTTCATAAATGAGATAGGCCTATGTACATGATTCCTGCCATTATGTGGTCAACAGTCACAAGGGTGTGTGAAACAAATGGGCCCAAGTTACCAGGTGTTTCATTATAATAAATGGAGGAAGCGGTGTTCCACTACATATTCCTAAGAACTTTCTCTTGATTAATGATCAGGTGTGTCAGGAGTGACCCGCAGAAAGAAAGTCTGGAGATAAGCAGTTCTTTAAGTGCTTAGAGTATAGGCCATGCAGGGTCAAAGTCCCCAGCTCCTCTTTCTATATTGCCTTTCTGGCTGGCACCTATTCTTGGCATATATCTTCTGGCTGCTCTCTATTCCCTTAACTATTTCTCTTGACCACTTCATTAATTAATTCTCATTAGTGTTGTGTCTCCAGTGGTGTTGTACCATGTCCTCTGTTCCCTATCACTGTCACAAATTGGATATTGCATGGGATCCAGGGCAGGATCCAAACATTTATTGACTGGAATTACACAAACTGTTGCTTCATATGTTTCAGTATACCACTTTAAAAAAAATGTCAATTTTCCATCTAGAAGCTGTAAATCAACCTTGCTGATATGCTTCAACAATTCTCCCATTTTCTATAAAAAGAAAAACAACAAAAACTCATTCTTCCTCAATATAGTACTGCATGTCTGCTTAAAATTATTTGCATTTCTTTACTTTCTAATTTTTTTACTCATTGCATCTGATTCTTTAGAAACATGCAAAATACATTCTTTCTCATATTTTATGTTATTGCAGTTCAAATTTTTGTTCCTGTACAAATATTATAGCATTTCCTTCCTTATTTTCTCCCATTTAGCCACTAAGACTCAACTGAGGGTTAGTCTTTTGGAGTCTTCCAGAGCACATGAATGGACTGAGTATTATGCCACTGTACCTGTTTAACACCTTTGCATTTTTTGGATGACACACAGTGCATGATATGGATTTCAATTTTCATGTAAAGTACAAATGCTTTTAGTTTAGAAATCATGTGTTTGTGTATCTTTTGTGTAATCAAAATTTTGAAATTTCTGAGGGTATTTACTGCTTCTTTCTTTTTGTCAAAATTTCCTTACATACTTTTATTTACTGTACCACTTCTAAAGAAAGGGTTTCTTCTTAAGAAAACAAGCAAATCCTCAGCTTGAAAATCCATAGAGTGAAGGGAAACTTCACACAAAGGTCCATTGTAGTGAGCGAAATTCAAGATTATTACATGCAAAACTATTAATGTATAAGCCATGAGAAATAATGTTTGGATTACCACAGTGATTCAAAACTAATACTGAAACTAATTTTCAATCACAAAACAGGCAGTTGCAAGAAGAATAATTTTAGCCAATACTGGACAAAAATCCAGTATCCATTCCAAAACCAAAATCTTTCAAAAATGGAAATAATGGATAGATGACTGTAATCACATAACTGTGAAATTTAACCAGATGTGAGATGATAGAAAGATATAAATTATGTAGGTTCATATCAGTTAAATGAGAATACTCATATATTTTATTTTTGCAGTATTATTAGTGCTGATTGTGTCAGAGTGATGTATATCCAATTGGTGTTACAAGTAGTACATTAGTTAGAACATATACACTAAACATATATACCAAGTAGCCTTCAGCAACACTGAGATTCCGAGTATCAAAATATGCCTAGCCCTACATGTGTTGAAGAGTTGCTCTCATCCTCTTTTGCTGAAAAAAAACTGAATCAGAAATTTTGAAATATGAAATTATAATATTTAAATACAAAAGCATAAAAAAATCTACTATCTGATAAAAAAAGACCTTGACAGTTTAGTAAGAAAAAAAGACAGAAAGATTGATTGGACTTAATATTGCAAAAAAGAAACCAAGCAAATCTATGGAACAAACTTAATTCAAATGGAAACACACTTGACTATGGGTAATAATATCTTAAAAATAGGATCTGATGAAAGAAGAATAACAGGAAATATCAATAAGGTAGAGCATGAAAGGAAACAGACTAGGACCACTGCATGAATGACTCATTCTTAAAATATAATACACAGGTATAAGTTTAACCTAAAATAAAAAGAGAAAATACAAAAGTCCTACAACTGCAAGTAGTTATAGCAGCAAAATTTGTGATATCCAAATCTTGGCAACAAGCAACAAGCCTGTCACCTGAGGAATGGAGGAAAAAATGTGATAATTTTTTTTAAAATGTGGTATTTTTATACAATGGAGTACTACTCAGCTATAAAGAATGATAAACTTGAAGCCTTTGTATTTAAGTGGATGCCACTTGAAGATATACTCATAAGTGAAATAAACCAGACCCACATGTGTAAATATTGTGTAGTCTCCCTAGTATGAGAACTCAAAAGAAGAAAAAAAAAAGGAAAAGGTATAACACAATTAAAAGAAAGCAAGAACTTGAAGGTTAGACAATGAAGAGAGGGCAAGGAGAAAAGATAGGAAACATGACAGGGGCAAAGCCTACACTTGTAGGCACAGATGGGTAAGGCAATGATCTTGAGAATCTCCAACATATTTTTGAAACTAGCAGTTAATTAGTAGGATTTTCACCCTGATTAACTATATATGCTGATACCTTTGAACTAAACAATGGCAATGATGAAAGCAGTGCGTTGTTGGTAGGGTCATGTTTGGAATTCCGGTCATTCTGGTATTCTAAATATGTACTGCTTGTTATGACATACCAATTACCACCATACTGTCTCTTAAGTAAATGTTTGTTTTAAAAAGGGTAAGAAATAAAAAGAAGAGACAAAAGAAAATAAATGTCATAGGACTGTCCTGCTACCATGGTGTATATGGTTAAATTTTTAAATTTTTGTGTAAAAATATGTAACTGTTTATTCACATTTTCAAAAATATCTTTTTATTTTTTAAAATATTTATCTTCATATTCTGGAGGGACTTAAAGTTTGACATTTCAGCACTTGATGGAAAATACCTGTTCCATGTTATGCCTAAGATGTTTGATATTCAGAGAGACAGTGAGGTTAAACTCAACTACCTATGTTGTAGGGTAATAATAAGCTTCTGTTCTGGAGAGTTGACAACCTAAGTTTGCAGATCAAAAATTAGAGAAAAAGAAGGGCTACAAAGATAGCCAGCATTTTGGCCCTAGCATTTCGAGGTCAGAGAAGACTCAGGACATAGGAGAACCTGTACAGCAACATCATGTAACTCAGTTGTGTCCCAAATTTTCTGATCAAAGGATTATGAGTCCACAGAGGAAAATGATCAATGATGTAGAGTGTGTGTAAGGAAAGTTACATGGAGAGAAAACATTCTCTCAGTTTTTCACAGAGAGGAAATTGGTCAAGCAATGGCCATGACTCGTCCACATGGCTGACACTCACAAAGGATCTGCAAACTGTGGTACAGGGTTTCAGGTAAAATCCTGACAGGATATTTCTGACCTTATCCAATACTAAAGTTACATTTCTTGTTACAGAGGTCTTGATTTATCTTGGTCTTAACCATCCAGCAGAAAAGTATGGAATCGTAGTATAAAAAGTAAAGCCATATTAATATGCTGATCTGTAAAAGCTCAAGTCAACAACTTCTGATATTGCCAGTCTCATGTAAAACCCACTACTATTATGGACTACTGGACTGTATTGGAATATTTTGCTGCATTCATGCCCCTACAATGTTAAAATGACAATGGAATACTCTTCTCTGAAAAAACTAAACAAAAAAGTGGGATAAAAATAAAGGACCATTTTGTATCTCTATATTCAAAATAAGATAGATATACAGGTACATTTCTCTTAATTCAATGAATAAAGAAGTTTGTTCTAATAGTGATTGTGAACAGGATATCATTTCTGTATTGTACAATGAATAACCACTAAGACAGAAATATGCAATGTATTAATTATTGAAACTGCTATTAATCAGTTTTTAAACTGTCTGAATTCTATTTGTTTCTCAATAATATTATTTAGAAAAATAATTGCTATGCAAAAGGCAGCTAAGTAAAAGTTAGTCTACTTTACAACATTAAGTTAGCCTTAAGATAAATTTATTACACTAAAAATATAAAGTCTTATCATATACCACAAAATGCAGAAGTTTTAACACTTAAGAAAATACAGTAGCTTTCATTGCAAATTTTTCTAATGAGTGGAATTTCTATTTGGTATTACTCTATTATAACTTGCATAAATTCTCCAGTGAGAAACACATTTACCTTCCATTTATCAATTTTAGCCAATTGATGCCCACATCATGTACTTCATAATCTTCAAATATCTCATTATATTTCTTAGACTAATTGTGGAGGAACAACCGTGTCTACTACTTCCCTAAGTGAAGGGTCAGAATCAATTTATTGCAGAGAATCTAAACGCAGCTGATACTAACTCTCCTCCCTACACCCAGAATCAAGAGAACCTTTGGTTACATTGTGGATGTCTTTAAGAAATATTCACATTCCTTATGAAACTACTGACAAGACTTACCTTCTACAACATCTTTTTAGCCGGAGACTGGTATCTTGAGAGTTTTAGAAATGCAGAAATTTGATCTTGTTGTGTTTCAAGAGGAAAGAAAATCTGTAAAGGTCTTGGAAATTGAGCAGCAAGATGTTGTAGTCTTCCTAAATGAAAAGTCAATCAAGTATTTCTAAACAAAATTAAGAAATCCAGTAGTTATCTGAGTCATCTAATTATTCTAGGAGCACTCTGTGTCTCACTGCAGAAGCCCAGGGATGGAATGTGAGGTTCCTCCCATCTCTGCTCTTAACTTTCTATTTCCTCTAGCAGAGAAACTGCACTTGACTGCTTGAACATCTCAGTGATCACCACAAGGAAGAACTCAGCTATGCTTACTCTTTATCACACTAACCTTAACAGATAAAAGAAATGTACATATGAGAAATCTGGCAAGCAGCAAGGTTGCATAGAGGTCATTAGGCTCCTATAATAAATTTGAAACTTAAATCCCAGTACTAAAAGGAGGAGGCACTTTTCTGTGACTTTTTCCTTCATTCTTGCTCACATAGTAGCAGTGATGAAAGGATTTCTTTTGCTGATATTACCAGAATGCATTTTCTGGAGAGCAGAGGGTCTGCTAGGAAATTGCTTCTTTTGTGGCTTGCCTAAGCATAAAATCATTATAAACACGTAGGTCTATCAAAAACACTTGTTGCTTTAGTTGCCTTCTTGACTCTTGCCCTCTTGATTGAATTATTTCAATAACTAAGTTCATGATTACTCCATCTCTTATATTATTATGGAGAACCACAACACAGCATTATAGCTTTGCAAAATCTAGACGAATATTGAACTTCTGGTAGGGACATGAACGTCATGTAACTTCTGCAGTTTCTTCTTGTCTGTGCACAGTAAATGCTTTCTGGAGCAAAGCAACTCCCTTATGTTAGCAACCTTTTTTGTATTTTTAGTAAGGGTCTATAGGGTCTACAGGGTCTCACTACATAGATTGGACTAGTAGAGATCTGCCTGAGTTCAGCCTCCCGAAGAACTGGAATTACAAGTATGTGTCACTGCACCCAGTCTGGATGCCATCTCAGCATGCCTCACAGGTGGGGCCAGCACTGTCTCTTACGTTAACAAACAGATAACAATTAAGAACAATGTTCCTAATGCATTTTAAGCAGATTGTAGTATGTGAAGCAAAGGAATGTCAAAAAGTCATATTTGGACTCATAAGGGATGAATAAACAATCAGTGATATGTCTAATCACACAGAAAGCTCAGATCAAATTAGGAGCCATACCACTTTATCCTGATAGTCAGAGTAGCATTCTGAGGAAGCTCATGCATAGGAAGTCTCGGGTGGCAGCAAAGGGAGGTGGATCACAGTGCTTGCAGTATATATGCCTGTGTACTTTACAAATGACGGGCTGGAATTTGGTGGGAATTTCTTGCTCCATTCTCACACTGGAGGGAGCAAAAATAGGAAAATTCATTCCTACAAGCCATTTTATATAAAGCAGTATTCATTCATTAGTGAGTGTGTGCAGCCCTCATGACTTAAAAATAACGCAGGGTGCTGACCATGCTACAGAGGATAAGTTCATGCAGCCCTAGCATGTGTTGCTGTCATTGTCTTTGCTGTTTCTATTATCTGATGGCTGATTTCATGTAAGATAGATAACTTCTGAGGAAGACTTTACTAAGTATCCTCTCCAGTTTTATAAACCTTCATTTCAAGACTCCCACTCTTTACTCTTAATATATTCCTTTATTGAACCTTAGAATCAAAGATGAATTTCTCATCTTGCAAGTAAATCAGAAAACTCCCACTACACTTCTTGTTTTAATGCTTCCTCAAATGAGTGAAATGTACAGTTTATGCATATGCACTCATGTAAAGTGAAAGTAGAGTTAGAATTTAGATTTCCTAATACATTTGCCCAATTTTGGGTGTTGGCACATTGAGAATAAAACATGACAGGAAGTAATGGAGAGGTGGTATTTGAATTGCCTTTTCTTTTAGCTTCAGTTTAGAGGTTGAGAATCTTGGATCCAAGGGGGCAAGACTCTTACCAATTCTAGTAAATATTTGTGCATTCACAGGTGTTTAAAATAACAGCCATGAGTTTTAAGAATTAAAATATTAGTATCTTTGGGCATGAAAATTGATCTAAAGTTACTGTAACAAATGATACCAATTTGGCCTTTCTCGCTAGCCAATGTCAGATGAATGACTTTTCCTTCAGCCCTTAAATCTGCGGTATATCAGGTTAAATTTCCTAAGAAGTAATTCCCATCTATAAACATGAGCATCTATAGGGACATATATTTTATCTTATGTGTATTTATATATGAAAATTCATATATGTATATATTTATATGTACTGTTTTTATATATTGTAGGTATATTTCTGTTAATTATTTATTTGTTTGTTTGTTTGCTATATTTTGGTACTATGAATTGAACTCAGGGTCTTATGCTTGCCAGGAAAGTACTTAGGTTGCTAAGCTATCTTCCTGGCATTGAATTATATATTTGA
This sequence comes from Octodon degus, assembly GCF_000260255.1. Lineage (NCBI taxonomy): Eukaryota > Metazoa > Chordata > Mammalia > Rodentia > Octodontidae > Octodon > Octodon degus. Next base: position 8,622,314 of record NW_004524692.1, read on the forward strand.
TATTTCTAAGTTTTGTTATATTTTATAATTTGCATTCAATAGTAAAATAAAATATTAATACAATCAAGTATTAAAGCTTTAATATGTATTGAACATTCATAAAAATAGCAATAACTTCAACATCAAATTTTGTTTACTAAAATAAATTCCTATATGATCTACAGTGAAGATACAAGGAAAATTATACAACAAAATAAATCTTCAACTAGATCAATGAAGGCAGTCATTACACATGAAAATATCATGTTCTTCACACAGGTGTTGCTCCCAGTGCGTTTTTTCTTGTGTTTTTGTAGGCTGTACTTGACACCTTGGTTGTATTTCTGTTTCATTGGGAAGTTCTAATTATATTTTGCAATGCTTACTTAAGAAGAAAAAAATCTTGATAAAATATTAAATTTTAGCATTTTTATGTATATAGTAAACATAATCTGGTCCATCAAAAACCTAAATAAAACAACATAAATCTTTCTTTGCATTTTAATTAAAACACAAATAAAACTAAAACAAAAATGAAATTTACTTCAATTGTGACAGTAAAGGTCATTTTTAGTCTTGAAACACCATGTCCCTTTCATAAGAATCTCTCACAATGATAACACTTGTGTTATATTTTCCTATTTTTCCTGGAGACATAAAGGACATCTCATGGGTCTTGTTCTTTTTCTAGCAAAAAATATTTTCTGAGGTTTCACATCTTTATTCAATGGTTTGTTCCAGAATTTTTTCATAGTTCTTTGAGCGGATACATATTGTTCTTCCTCTGTTGTAATCAATTGTTTATATATTCCACTCATTATTCACTAAGAAAAGCCTCTCCAAATTTTTCTCATACATATTCGCTCCCCTTAGCCAAACCCAAAAGAAACAACACTGATTTCTTTTGGTTCTCCTGAAGATTTCTTGGAGAATTCTGGATATTTTCTACAAAACCATTAACAAGGCTTACCTCCTTGCAAAGCCCTTTAGAGGAGATCTGGATCTTGTGATTTACAGCAATGCAAGAAGTAGTGGTTGTGTTTGAAAAGGAAGAGAAACAAGGAAATGTATGGGACACTGAATAACAAGATGTTGTAATCCTCTGAAATGTTAAGAGAATAAAGTGTTCCTAAAAGTAACAAAGAAAAGTGATACATATTAGAGTCATCTAATATGTGTATGTGACCAACACTTCAGAAGGTGAGGAGCAGAGTGTGAGGCTCCTCCTACCCATGGCTTTAAGTTTCAATTTTTTCTACCAGAGAAACTGCAGTTGACTTTTTGTAATATCTCATTGATCAAAACAAGGTAGAACTCAGCTGTACTTCATTTTTTTCATATTAACTTCGACAGATGAGGTTTCAATATTTGGTATCCAATAGCCTTGCACACAGATCATTAGAAAGCTCTATGAGTTTGAGAACATGAAACATGAACATGAACAGTGCTTGCTAGATCTAACATCTTGTATCTTTTTGAATAGTGCTCAGTTTTTCCAGTCTTGCATCACTTTTGAACAGTTCTGTCATCAGGTCAGCACCTGTCATATTCTTCATGCTTGTTTCCATTAAACTTTTACTCATGTCATAGAATTGACTTTATTATTATAAAATGATAGTCAGTGCTAGAACATAAGACCTGCCAAAGTACAAGTTCCTAGAATATAATGACCATCTTTGAAATGATAGTTGAATCTATACAATAAAGTATGTGCAATATTGATATACAACTTTACAGATATTTCAAAAATGAGATAGGCCTATGTACATGATTCATTTCAGAATGTGGTCTGAATTCGCAAGTGTGCATGCACAAAAGAGGGACATAGTTTCCATGTGTTTCACTATAACAAGGTGATATAGAACTGCTTCACTGCACATTCCTCAGAAGTTCCCATTTATCACTGATGAATTCTGTTAGTGTTAGATGAGGGGGAAAAAGTCTGGAGTCGGACAGATCTTGTATTGCTTAGCATGTAGCCTACACTGTTCAAAGTCCCAAATTTATCAATTCTGTATGGATAGAAGCCTGTCCTATCTATATATCTCTATCTATCTATCTATCTATCTATCTATCTATCTATCTATCATCTATCTATCTATCTATCTATCTATCTATCTATCATCTATCTATCTATCTATCTATCTATCTATCTATCTATCTATCTATCTATCTATGTTTCTGACTCTCCCCCAAGCCTTGTCTTTTGTCTGCTTGATGCTTCATTAATTAACTCTCACTTGCATTTTGTCTCCTGTGGGTTTGGACCATGTCCTCTGTAACTCTATCACTGTCACACGTTGAAAGTTCTTTTGTTCAAGTGCAAGACCAGAAAATAGTTGGTTCTGGCTACTTCAAGTATTGCTTATTTTTTTCCTTAGGTTCTTTTTTTTAGATACAGCTCATTTTCTGTCTGTAAGCCATGGATCAGTCTTGCTGAAATCCTTCAACAATTCTCCAAATTTATATGAATAACAAAACAACAAAAAGCTCTCCTTTTTCTTAAAATACCTTAGAATATTTGATAAAATTATTTACACTCATTTGCTTCCTAATTTTTGGTACCCCTTACAACACATTCTTTAAAAGTATACAATATTCCTTCATTTGTCACATTTTATGTCGTTGCTAATACCCTTTTCTTTACATGGAATAAAATTCCAGCATTGCTTCGTGTTATTTCCTTTCATTCAAACACTGAGTCTCTCCTGGTATGTTGCCATTTGGAAGCTTCCAGAGTATCCAAAAGAACTGAGTGTTGTACCTTTCAACTTTCATAGCGTGAGTGCCTTTTCTTGATGACACTCAATGCATGGTGTTGATTCCAATTTTTCAGTGAGCTAAAAATCCTTTATTTTAGGAATAATGTGTTAATTTACATTTTGTTTAGTTGAAGTGTTCAAATTTCTGAGGCTATTAATTGCTTCCTTCTTAAGAAAACACACAAATCCTCAAAATGATCAGACCTACTGAATGAGGAGTAGGTCCACACAGAGACATACTGTAGTGAGTGTAATTGAACAGTATTCAATGCAAATCACATATTCTAAAAGACACCAGAAATAAAGAGTGAATCACCTACAGTGACTGAAGATAATTTTGAAATTGAATCTCAACAACAAAACAAACTGCAACAACAGGAATAAATTTTGTGTAGTACTAGTCCACAATACCATATCTATTTCAAGATAAATGCACTTTAAAAATAGAAAGATTTGCCCCACACACCATGCTGGCCTTGCCCCCTGGGAGTTCTGAGCCACCCACCAGGTCTGGGCCTGGTAGCTCATGCCTATAATCAAAGTGCTGGAAAGCCTGAAAACAAAAGGATTACTATCAGTCTGAGCTGTGTAGTGAGACCTTGTACAAATACATAAAAAAAGTAAAGATTTGATGGGCACTCAGGACATTGCTAGAGGATCCATGGCCTCAGCTGAACTCTTTGGATCTCAAGGTGTGGGCAGAGCTACAAGAAAGTGATATTTGAAAAGAAAAAACATAAAAATTATTCTCTGATATTAAAGACTTCAGTAATTTTGAAAAGCAAAGACATACAGAGAATTATTGATACGAGGTAGTGTTCAACAGCAGCAAAAAATAAGCAAAGCTGAATATCCTGCAGCCAAAAGTAAGTCAAATGAAAACAAACTTGACTAGGGGTGTTCATTTTCAAAAACAAGGTTGGATGAAAGAGATGACAGGAAATACCAATACTGTGGGGACAGGGACAGAAGGAAAAAAGAATAGAATACTTCACTAATGTTTTTGATTAAAAGTATAAAATACAGGTGTATGCTCCCCTGTGCCCGCTGGATCTCTCCCAACCAAGCCCAGGCTGCCGAATGAGTGAAACCTTTCATCTCACTCTCAGGAACCCTCCACCCTTACGGAGCCCACCCAAGCCAGCTGAGGGAGTGAGAACTTCTGCCACACGCTCAGGACTCCCCAGAGCCAGCCCAAGACTAGGTACTACGAGTGAGTGGGAGAGCTTCCTTGATCCCCTGCGCCCTCTGGGCCTCTCAGGACCAAGTCCAGGCCCGCCATACAGGCCTAGGGTGAAACTCTGCAGCTGAAGTCCCTGCAGAGAAACTAGGGGCCAGAACAACATGACTAATCCAGGAACAGAACATCTTGCTAGAGAGGCATTACAGGTTCATTTCCAAGGACTGAAGCAGGAAGGAGCTGAGTACAACAGCTAGACCCAAGGAAGGCACAACTGAATGAACTCAAAGTTAATAGATCTGCACCCAAATTTCAGTAGGTGCTAAAGTTATAACAACATCAGAGTTCTACATCAAAGATCAGAGGACAGTGCTATACAAAATGATAAAGAGAAGGAGCAAAATGCAATCTCAGAACCCGAGTCAACATACAACAAGTGCAAAGGACTCTAGCAGAGAAGAAATTGGGAGTCAGAGAGCTGAAATGTCTGAATCAGTAGCATCTGAAGTAAAGAAACAACTGCAGAAAGGTATAGAAGAACTCATATCAGGAATAATCTCTGAAATAAAAAAAGAAATCTCTGAATTAATAGCTTCTGAAGTAAAGAATCAAATGCAGAAACATATAGAGGAAATCAGATAAGAAATAATCCTGTAGTTAAAGAATTAACAACTGCTTCTCAAGAACACATTGATTAAAAAAATAGAGAATAGAAAAATGATAGATTCCTTGAATGAGCAATACAGGAAGGAAATAAATCTCATGAAGCAGAGTCAAACAGATATAGAAGAACTTAGAATCTCAATTACAAGCTTACAAAACTGTTTGAGTGAAATTGAAGATAGAGTTTCAGATCTTGAAGATGCATCACAGCTAGTGAAAAGGTAAGAAAAGATCGCTTAAAAACAACTAGGATGGGGGCTGGTAAGATGGCTCAGTGGTCTAAAGCACCTACTTAGAACAAGCTTAGCAAAGCACAGGGACCACGGTTCAATCCCCCGGCCCCACATGCCAGCCAGCCGTGCCCCCTGGTGGGCTGAGCTGGACACACACACACACACACACACACACACACACACACACACACACACATAAAAATAAATTAAAAAAATTAAAAAAAAACTAGGATGTAGAAAAATATAATTCATCATCTGCAAGACAATGCAAAGATAAACAATGTAAAACTAATAGGCATCAATTAGAAAGGAGGAGCCAATACAATAAAATTATATAAAATGAATATGGGCAGAAGGAATTGCAGAAAATTTCCCAAATATGAGGAAACAATCTGATATTTGGTAATCAAAGCATACAGAACTCCAAATAACTTCAACCCAAATGAAAACACACCGAGACATATAATAGTCAAGATCCCAGAAATCCAACACAAGAAAAGTATACTGAAAGCCACTAGAAAAAAGAAGCAGATCACATTCAAAGGAAAACCTATTGGAAATATGGCAGAATTCTTTTTATAAAACCTTGAAGGAAAGAAGAGCATGGAGCAGAGTACTTAAAGTCCTCTATGAGGACAAATTCCAGCCCAGATTACTATATTCTACAAAACTCTCTTTCAAGTTTGATGGAGAAGTAAAATACTTCCATGACAAAGAACAAGTACAGAACTTCACGATGACAAAGCCTACACTACACACACTATTGAAAGATGTTCTAGGGAGGGAACAAAATGATCAGAACTCCATGAGCGAGAGCAGAAGGAACCCACTAAATATAGCAAACAGTTAAACACAGGAGAAAAAGAAGTAAACAATAGCAGGTAAATAACATGTCAATGGTAAATCAATATATCTCAATTATAACCATCAATGTAAATGGACTCAATTCAGCCACTAAAAGACACAGACTGGCACAGTGGATTAGGAAACAAAATCCAACAATATGCTGTATGCAAGAAGCACAGTTTACTCATAAAGGAATTCATAGGCTGAAAGTCAAAGGATGGAAAACAATACTACATGCCTCAACACCTCAGAAAAAAGCAGGGGTAGCAATCCTGTTCTGAGACAGTCTCAACCTCAAAGCAAGAATGATCAAAAGAAATAAAAAACGCCACAATATACTGGTTAGGAAAAAAATTCAAGAGGAAGAGGTAACACTCATAAATTTGTACACACCAAACACAGGAGGACCCAACTATATAAGACAAATATTAGTGGACATGAAAAATCTAATTTTCAATACCACAATCTTAACAGGAGACCTTATCACCCTGTTATCCCAAAAAGAGAGGTCAACCAGATGAAAAATTAGCAAAAATGTAGCAGAACTGAACCAGAGCTTGGAACAAATGGACATGGTGGACATATACAGAGTGTTCCACCCAACCACAGCTGAATACACACTTTTTCAGCAGCACATATGTAATTTCCTAAAATAGACCACATGCTATTCCTTAGGTCATGTTTAAGTATATGCAAGAAAACAGAAATTATCCCATACATAGTATTTGAACAGAGAGCAATGAACTGGAAATAAACAACAAAATAAACCAGAGAAACCCCATAAATACATGGAAATTAAACAACACTGTACTCACCAACCAATGGTTCACAGATGAAATTAAACAAGACTTTTAAAAATATCTATATTTCAATGAAAATTCAAGCACAACTTAGCTGAACATATGGGATGCGATGAAAGCAGTTCTCAGAGGAGAATTTATAGCTGTGAACTCACACATTAGGAAAATAGAACAGGAACAAATAAACACCCTAATGTTGCATCTCCAACATCTAGAACAGGAAGAGGAAAGCAAACCCAGAGCCCAAAGACAGGAAGAAATCATAAAAATTAGAGCAGAAATTAATTCAATTGAAATAATGAAAACAGTTCAAATAATTAATGAATCAAACAGCTGGTTCTTTGAAAGATGAAATAAAATTGATAATCCTATAGCTAACCTCATCAAAAAGAGGAAAGAAAAAAATCAAATACAAGCAATAAAGAATGAAAAGTGTATACCTCCCACAGACCAAATGGAAATTTAGAAGATGGTCAATAGCTACTTTGAGAACCTTCACTCTCGTTATGGAAGACACAGAAGAAATGGACAGATTCCTAGAAAGGTACAAATTAGTGTCTCTCAATTTCATAGGTTTCACCTTAAAGCACATACTTCAAATTACAGTAGTCTAGATCCTAAATCCAGTCCTAATTTTCCTGGTAGATACAATTGAGAATCTGGTTTTACCTTTCTATTGCTTTCTCTGACCTACTATAGAGTAAAATGAAAAAACAAAAACAAAAACAAACCTATCCAATTTTTAGAACTAATATAAAGACTGAGTGACATAAATGCTTGAAAAATTCCAGGTAACAAACTTGTAGTTATCAGGCCAACAAGGTAGCTCAGTGAACTAAGCACATGCTTAAGCAAGAACAGAGACTCAGGTTCAATCCTCTGTATGACATGCCATGCTGGCCCCACTCACAGGCATGCTGAATTGGACATGGAGCCTGGGTGCAGTGTCACATGCCTGTAACTCCAGTGCTAAGGAGGCTGAAAACAGGAAGATCACTATGAGTCCACCTGTCCTTGGTGTCATCCTATTCTTTGCTTGGGACCAAGAAATGTGCTGATTACTCCTATCCAGCAGGCGTGGAGGAGGAGGAGGAGAAGCAGGAGGAGGAAGAGGGAGAGGAGGAGGAGGACATCGGAGAGGAGGGGCTGGGAGCCAAAATGGCAAGAGATCTGTCGAGTATCCTCCTTGGGAAGGGTGGAGGAAAAAAAGCACTTCCTGCTCTATCTGTTGTGAGGGAAAGTTTGGAGGATTGTACTGGGGTGAAACCAGAACTGGAGAATCCAGGAGCAGGTGCATTTGTGTGCATTTGAGTAGGTGAGCAGTTACATTTGATCTGTTTGATTTGCCTTCCAACCTTAGTGGCTTTTAGTGCTCTGTGAATTCACATGAATGTTTTTTAGCAGTACGATATAGACTGTCAGTTTGTCATGTAGTATTTCTCTATAGGCAGGCTTCCTTGTATTCTGATTTTCTAGAGCATTCTTGCTAATTTAAGTTTTGTGTGAGCTCTACTAATGAAACTCTGGCATAAAAATATTTGTTTTATTGTTATAGACAATGACCATGAGATCCCTCGTGTTTAAATCTTTCACACAATTGGAAATAAAATGGATGTTGAACATAAACAAATCTTCCTGAATTAAATTAAAATTCTTATTGAATAATCTTTCTGCTTTGCTAATTAACTATGATTTAATTTAGGGTGGAGAACTTTGGACATTTTTGAAATTTTCTTCACAGTGATTTAAATAACCCTATTACAAAGAAGATAGAAGGAAATTTAGTTTACTACAAGACTAGCCAAGGGTAATATTCATCACCAGTGCAAGCTGTGTGTAATGGTAGCACTCTGGATTTCTAAAGCACAGTAGAAAATATGTGAGTTATCCTGAGAAGCATGATGATTCCATGAGATGCTTGCACTGAGGTGACTATGACTATGGAGTACAGATCTTAGCTGCAAGCTGCCCTTATTTAAGGTCACTTCAAAGCAAGTGATGTTAAGTTTATCTCCTTCTTCAAAGTTGATTTTGGGCACTCATCCATGTACCAGTACTTCCATCTTTCTCATATCATCTTGCATTTATAATAAATGCCTTCTTCCTTCGCCATTGTTGCAAAAGAACATTCACATATATCTGCTGAGAAATGTGTCTGACATGTTCATTGCTGTGAGAATTACACTTTGCTAGTGGAAATACAGGTTTCCAACAAGGTGAACAGAAATGTAAATTCAAGATTAGCGATGCCAAATTTGTTAACGTATTTTGGTGCGGAAATTCTCCCTTTTGAAACCTTCTTGAGAGCCTCCTCAGTTAAAGTCTTTATCTCACAACTTTTCAAGAAGAATTATCTTTTTAATATGTACTGCTTCCACATCAGCATACCTTATAGTTTTTAGGGAGTGTAGACGGAAATTTGGCAAGTTTGATAGGTTTATTGCTTAGTGTCTCCTAGAGAGCAGTGAATGAAGACCACTTATGTCTCAGTAAATTCTGAGAAATATTACTGTGAATTTCTATAAAGTGGATTATACTATATACATTAAAATTTCTTCGACTTCTTCATTTATTCACTCTTTTTATGTGTGTAGTACAGGATCTCACTACACAGCTCAGACTCATGGTGATCCTCCTACTCACTCCTTTTGAATAAGTTCAGATATTCAATCTAGATAACCTGTCCTCTTGTTGTGGCCTGTATCTCACTTACTTTCTTAACATAGAGTGTACATATAGCCATTTATAGAATGAACAGTAAATTAATATAGATGTGTCTCAGTTACTTTTCTTTCCTTGAGGGGCAAATATCCCACACACAAAATTAAGGAAGAAAAGGTTTATTTAGGTTATAGTTAGTGGAAGTTTCAATCCGTATTTAACAGACTCCAAAGCAGAGTGGCCAGTGGCAGTCCATGGCAGTAGAAAGAGGCAAAACAGCAAGAGCAAAACAGCAGAAGCAGTGGCAGCAATGGCCTCAGAGAGCACATCTGTCTTATGTTGCGTTCAGGCTATCCCTGTCAGGCTGAGTGTACCACGCACAGCGACAATCCCAGCACTGGACCATGAATTAATCACAGACTCTAAAAGAGCACCTCATGACTGCATAGTCTTTGGAGGGACAACTAGACAAAAACCATAACAATGTGAAAATGAAAAACTACCATCAAAGACAATACAATTTTGGGTGAAATAACATTTGAACAATTATTATTTGTTGAGATATACATATCTTATTATTAAAATAATTAACAATATTATAACAAATGTATTATCTATCTTATTATTT
>NW_004524692.1:8632494-8652240 GCF_000260255.1 Octodon degus
TTTTTTTTTTTTTTTTTTGCGGAACCGGGGATTGAACTCAGGCCCTTGCACTTGCCAGGGAAGCGCTTATTCCACTGAGCCATCTCCCCGGCCCTTCAACAAATTCTTGTGGAAAAGTCATAAATGGGAAGATGTGAGAACAACTTAGAGTACACATGACCAGAATTAGGGCTTCCCATTGTACACAGTTGTTTTCTAGGACAGAATAATAATTTGATTTCTCATTTTGGGCATTACAATCAGATCCTAGTTTTGGTAGGCAACTCCTTATGCACAATTTAGTTGTCACAAATACAGATGGAGCTGTGTATTCACCTCCACATGGATGACTAGTAATTAATCAGTACAACTGAAGAAATACTGAGGATTTTTGGTAAGTCTCATTCTTAAATTTGTGTTTTGGTACCTAGAGAAGAGGAATGTTCAAAGCCTGACTGTCCCACTCTGAGGTGAGAAGGTTTCACTCACCTGTCCCTGATAAAGGAGCTTCCTTTGCTCAGTATTTGGCTAAAATTGAGTTGGCAGATTACTACTTTAAAATATGGGGTTGCAGAAAAAATTTTACAAATTCATGTTTTGACTTATACACTGTGTGTATCCTTTATTTTTCAGAGTAAATCAGGCACCTTTGCATATCATTAGAAAAAGAAATTGCTAACACTTTTAAGGAAATAGTAACTTGACAACAGATTATTAAAAAAAATTTAGGCAAATAATTGCTTTTTTTGTTTGTCTGTTTTTTTTTTTTTTTTTTTTTTTTGGCAGAACCAGAGATTGAACTCAGGCCCTCACGCTTGCCAGGGAAGCACTTATTCCACTGAGCCATCTCCCTGGCCCCAATAATTGCTTTTGAAAGCTATCACATACACATGAAATATATAATTACACAACCATTACAAATTGTATAAATATCTCATATACATATATGCATATATAAACATAAGTGTGTTTTTTTTTCTCCTATGGTGTGCAAAAAGGTTATTCTTCAACCAATATTTTTTTTTAATGTACAACAATACAGCAATACATATGTTACAGATTTTCAGAGCAAGAATGGCCAATTTACAAAGTTTGTTCTATTTTCTAATTTTATCATCAAAACTGTTGCTCATATTAAGAGATATAGTTATGCAAGTTTGGACAAATAATTGAATATTAATGCTTACCTTCAAGTAATAATTGATATGACATTAGATGCTACACATTTAGAAGACCATGATGAGAGGTATACAACCATGCGTTTTGTGTTTCACATTGCCCTCCTTGATGTAGCTGCTCAGATCACGTGTTTCAGCATAGAGTTAGTCAAGGTGAAAATTCTAAATATTAATGCTATTTTAAAAAACTGATGGAAATTATTAATACAATCATCTCATCCATCATGTATGTATAAGTGCATGCTTTTTCATCCTTGCTTTTTTCTATCTTTTCTCATTTCTCTTATCTTTGTTGTTGAATCCTTAAGTATAGTTTCTTTACATTTTACTATATCTATTATACCTTTCACATTTTATTTATTTTGTTAAGTTCTACATTAGGGAGAAAATATGATATTTACACAGTGGGTCTGATTTATTTACTTACACATATAGCCTCTAGTTGCACCCACTTTCCTTTGAGTTTGTCTTTCTTTATAGCTGAGTAGTACTCCACTGTATAAAAATACCATATTTTTTAATCCATTCCTCAAGTGATGGGAATTTTGGTTGTTTGCAAGATTTGGCTATAACAAATTGTGCTGCTATAAATATGGATGCACATATATCACTATGATATGATATTTTCATTTCTTTATGGAAAATACCTAGAAGGGGAATAGTTGTACTAAATGAGATTTCCAGTCCTTTTTTTGAGAAGTTTCCACACTGATTGCCATAGTGGTTGTAACAGCTACCTTCCCATCAGCAGTGGGAGAAGGTTCCTTTTTTCCCCAGCTCCTCCAACATTTATTATTAGTTGAACTCTGCATAATAGTCATTCTTTCTGGGGTAAGATGTTATCTCAGTGTTGTTTCAATTTACATTTCTTGAATGACCATTGTTGTGGGTTTTTAAAATTTTTTTTCTTTCATGTATTTATTTGCCACGTGTATTTCTTCACCAGAGAAGTGTGTATTCTTCTCAGATCCCCATTTTGGATTGGGTCTCTAAATTTTGGAGGCCTAATTTTTTAAATTATTTATATATTTTAGATAGAAATGCTTTGTTTGTGATTATTATTATTATTATTATTATTATTATTATTTATTTTTTTGTGGAACCGGGGATTGAACTCAGGCCCTTGTGCTTGCCAGGGAAGCACTTATCCACTGAGCCATCTCCCCAGCCCCCTGTTTATGATTATTGATTAAGATTTTTTCCCCAATTTCTGGGTTCTCTTTTTACTCTGTTAGTGATTTCTTTTGATATGTACAAACTTTTCAATAAGATGAGATCTCACTTGTTGATTCTTTGGAGTATTTCCCATAGTTTGTTTTTATCATGAACTATCTCTTACTCCTATGTCTTCAAGATATCCACATACTTTCTCTTCCAGAAGATTTAGGGTTTCTGTTTTAATGTTTAGATATTTAATCCATTTGAGTTTAGTTTAGTGCATGGTGATAGAACTGGGTCTAGTTTTACTTCTCAGCATGTGGAGAGCCAGTGTTTCCTGCACCATTTGTTAAAGAGTCTATCTTTCTTCCAGTGAACATGTTTTGGCCTTTTGTCGAAGATAAGATGCCTGAGGGTGTTTGTAGTTCTATTTGTATCTTCTAATCTGTTCCATTGATCTGCAGGTCTTTCTTTGCCAGTATCATGCTGATTGTGTGTGTGTGTGTGTGTGTGTGTGTGTGTGTGTGTGTATTTTTAGGGAAGGGTCTACAGAGTGTTCAGGCTTTCACTACTAGATTAACTAATAGTGCTCCGCCTTTTTACAGCCTCCCAAGAGCTGGGATTACAGGCATGCACCACCACATCCAGTCTCAATTGCAAACTCAGGGTGCCCTGGGGGGCGGGGCCAGGAAGCCAGGCCCAGGGATTGAACCCATGACCCCTGTGCCTGCTTGCAGGTGCTTTAATCCCCTGAGCTATTTGGCCAGTCCTTATCCATGCTGATTTTATCACAATAGCATTGTAGATTAATTTCAAGTTAGGGTTTGTAATGTCTCCTACCTTGCCTTTGTTGCCCAAGATTGTTTTTGCTAATCTAGGTCTTTTCTGGTTGAGATATATTTGAAGAATGTTTTCTCTAGATCTGTGAGGTACGTTGATTGTATTTTGATAGAAATCTGTATAACAACTTTGAGAGTATGGCCATTTTCACAATGTTGGTTCTTCCTAACCAAGAGCTATGAATAGCTTTTCAATTTCTGACATCTTCTTCAATTTCTTTTTTTTAAGAGGGTTGTAATTTTCAATGTATGTATCTTTTACTTACTTTGTTATATTAATTCCTAAGGATTTTATTTTCTTGGGATGCTATTGTGAAGAATACTGTTTTTCTAATTTCTCTCTCAGTGTGTTATTATTGGTGTAGAGGAATGCTATTGATTTTTGGATGTTGACTTTGTATCGTGCTATGCTATTGGACTTGTTTATTAATTCTAGGAGCTCCTTGTTGGAGTTTTTTTGGGTTTTACAAGTAGAGTATCACGTCATCTGCAAATACTTATAGTTTAATTTTTTCTTTACCTATTTTTATACCTTTCATTTCTCCTTTGTCTAATGGCTCTAGCTAATGATTCCAGAACTATATTGGGTAGGAGTGGTGATAAAGGACATCTTTGTCTTGTAAATGATTTGAAAATGAAATATTAGAGTTTTTCCCCATTCAGACTTATGTTGGCTGTTGTATTATCCTAGATAGCTCTTATCAGACTGAAGTATAGGCCATGTATTCCATTTTTTCTGGAGGGTTTCAATCATGAATGAGTGTTGGATTTTGTCAAAAGCCTTTTCCACATAAATTGAGATGATCCTGTGGTTTTTGGATTGGGTTTTATTGATGTAGTGTATGCATTTATAGATTTGCATATGTTGAACCATCCTTGCATGCCTGGGATGAATCCTTCCTGATTGTGGTGTATAATCTTCTTGATGAATTGCTGTATTCTATTTGCTAGTATGTTATTGAGGATATTTACATCTCTATTTATGACAGAGATTGGCCTGTAATTCTCTTTTTAGGTTGAATCTTTGTTCAGTTTTGGTATCAAAACTGAACGAAAACTTGTGAGCAGGAATGATTTAGGGATTATTGCTTTTTTAAAAATTTCATTGAAGAGTTTGACAAGTATTAGGATGAGATGTTCTCTAAGTTCTTGTACAATTCAGCTATGAATCCATCAAGACCTGAGCTTTTCTTTGTTTTGAAGTGTTTTCTTTTAATTTTAATTTCATTGGCTGATATTGGGTTTTTCAATTTTTTATAACATCTTGATTCAGTTTTGTCAATTTGCACCTATATAGGTGTCTGTTTCTTTCTTCTATGTCATTAATCTTGTGACAGTAAATGTTTTCAAAGTAGCTATTGATGATCTTCTGAAATTCTACAAGATCTCTTGTAATTTCTCCCGTTTCACTCCTTATTGCTTAAACTTGATATTTTTTTTTTCTTTCCTCTTATTGTGGAGGTTAGCTAGGGGTTTATCAGTTTTATTTAATCTTTGAAAGAAGCAGCTTTTGGATTCATAAATTCTTTGTATTCTTTTCTTTATCTTAATTGCAATAATTTCTGTACTACTCTCTATAATTTCCTCATATCTTGTTTTAGGCATAGTTTGCTCTTTTTCTAGCAGCTTTAGGTGCAGCATTAGGGTTTTTATTTGTTCTTCCTTCCTCTGTTTTCCTTATGTGTGAGGTTAGCACTATAAGTTTCCCATTGAGAAATGCTTTTATTTCATCCCACAATTCCAGTAAGTAGTGTTTGAATTTTCATTGGACTGTAAATATTTCTTAATTTCTTATTTAATTGCTTCTCAAACCCATTGGCTGCTGAGGAGGGTATTATTTAATTTCCATACTTTCATGCTTTTTCATAGTTTCTTTTGTTATTAATTTCCAGTTTCATTGCACTGTGGTCAGATAATATTCACAGGATAATTTCTGCTTTCTTCCATACACTTATGCATGAACTATGGAATAATATGTGGTCTGTTTTACAAAACATCCCATGTGCAACTGAAAAGAATGTGTATTAAGACTTTGGGCAGAACACTATTTATGTCCACTAAATCAATTTTCTCAAAGGTTTGGTTCAGTTATGCTAATTTTTATCTGCTTGACCTGCATTTTTGAGATAAGTGGTTGTTAACGTCTCCTGTTAAGATTGTGATGTTGTTTATTAGCGTTTTCATGTCTTTAAAATTTGTCTTATATAGTGGATGCTCTTATATTTGGTGCATACATATTTATAACCCTTATCTCTTCTTCTTGAATTTTGCCCTAACTAGTACATAGTGACCTTCTTTTTCTCATCTGATAATTCTTGGTTTGAATTTCAGCTTGTCTGTAAAGAGAATAGCTACCCTTGATTTTTTTTTCTGAAGAATTGGAACATATAGTATTGTGTTCCATCCTTTGACTTTCAGGCTATGAATTTCTTTATGGATTAAGTGTGTTTCTTGTATATAACATATTGTTGGATTTTTTTTCCTAATCTACTCTGCCAGTCTACTTCTTTTAATTGGTGAATTGAATCCATTTGCACTGGTGGTTAGAATTGATATGTATTGATTTATGTTTGTCATGTTATTTTCCTGCTGTTGGTTCCCTACATTTACCCTGTGTTTAATAGTATGCCATGTTTGGTGGGTTCTTTCTGTTGTCATTCTTGGAATTATGGGTATTTTTACTACCTTTGAAGGATATCTTTCAGTACTCTGTAGAGTAGATTTGTTTTGGTCATCATGAATTTCTTCAGTTGTTGTTTATCATGGAAGTATTTCACTTCTCTATTAACCTTGAGAGTTTTGCAGTGTATATCCATCTGGGTTGGAATTTGTTTTCTTGTAAGACTTCAAGTACTTTGCTTCATGGTCTTCTTTACTTGATGTTTTATTTGAGGAGAAATCTGTTATTCTGTTGGATTTTCCTTTAAGTGTGATTTGTTGTTTTTCTCTAGTGCATTTTAGTATATTGTTTTCGTGCTCAGTTTCTGAGATCTTGATTTTTATATGTTTGAGTATAGCTTTAATTAGGTTAATATTATTTGGAGTTCTATAGGCCTCAGTTATTGAATATCTGGTGTTTCCCCATATTTGGGAAATTTTCTGCTATTACTTCTGCTCATATCCCTTTTGTGTTATTTGTGTTGGCTCCTTCTTTCTCATGTATGCCCATTAGTCTTATGTTGTTCATCTTTGCATTGTCATTCAGCTGTTGAATTATTATTTCTTGGACCCTAGTTGTTTTAAGAGCTCTTTCCTTACCTTTTCACTAGCTACAACAGTATCTTCCAGATCTGAAAGTCTATCTTCACATTAAAACAGTCTTGCCAACTTTTAATAGAGTTTTAAATTGCTTGTATATATCTCATTGAATCTGCTTCATTCATTGTATTTCTTATATATTGCTCATTCAAGGTTTCCATCATTTTTCTATTCTCTATTTTTTATCAGTGTGTTCTTTAGAAATGTTCAATAATTCTTTCATTATAGTTATCACTTCTTTTATTTAACCTGTGAGATTATTTCTGGCCTGATTTTCTATATACCCTTCTACAGTTGCTTCCTTACCTCAGTTGCTATTATTTCAGAGGTTTCAGGTGTGTGACTTTTAATTCTTCAATGCTGATGTCTCCTGGGTTTGTTCTGGATAGGCTCAGACCTGAGATTGCATTTTGCTCCTTCTTTTTTTGTCATTTTCTTTTCCAGAGGCAACTCTATCTTGATTTTTATGATACATTTTTGTGAGAATTTGATGGTAGGCTGCTGTATCAATGCAATCAGAGCATCTCTGTAAATAGTCTGTTTTTTTGGTATCTCTCATGTGTGAGACATTCTTGTTTTAGTGCATCCCAAGATATTTTCCTTCTGTACTGATTGGGAGATAATGGTTTCTGTTTGGTACTGTCTTCTGTCCTTCAGGGTAGGGCATTGGTGAGATTATTACTCAAGGACATCCCAATATTACCCAAGAAAGAACAGGTGATTAGGGCAGATATGCTATCCTATTTGTAGTAGTACAATTAGCAATATTAATATCTGGTAGGGAAAGTTAGAGACTGACTAAGTTTTGTAACTTTTTAACTTTAGACCAAAGGAGTAAACATTGTAGCTGTATAACAAAGCAGATCTTAATTGGGAGTTGTATTTCAATTAGTTCCCTTGAGTTCTGCCTGGGTACTTCCCCTTCATGCACCTGGAGCCTTCCAGGCAGACTAGTTCACCTGTTATCTGCTGCCACCTCTGTGCCACAAGGATGCTCCTGTAGTTCTTGTCTTTGGTCTAGGCTCCACTGGCCCCAGCATTACACTTCAGCTCAGCAAATCTAGATCTACTGAACTTGAACTCTATTGGCTGGACCTGATTTGGGTCTGATGGCTATATTTGACTTCTTCCAGCTGCACATCATACAAGAGGAGCCACTGAGCCGTGATGGCTGCTGGTTCCATGTTTCCTTCCCTGTATGCCCTCTGAGGTGGAGTCACCTTATATATTACATTTACATATTTTTGTTCTCTTTTTGAGCAAATCTGGCTGATTTTAGGAGTTGCTTTGACATGCTTAACCAGAGCAGAATAGATGTTTATTCTTCAGTCAGACCATACATTAGACACAGATGAGTGTCTGTATATCTACAAAAACCCATCTCTATCAACATAATTTGATACACTGATGACATTGTTTGGGGTGAACTTACCCTTAAATGCGATGTCAAAAACATTCACCTGAATGCATCTTTGCTCAGTGATCACTGTGGCATGAAACATCATTTTCTTCTCTTCTCCAATCCTATAAATAATTGTTTTTGTCACTTTTAACACCATCCCTTATCTGAAATCCAAATGGAAACCACATCCATTAGAAGTTTCACTGGGTACACACTGCCATCTTGGCTTCTACTTGACAGTACACAAGAAAACACTGGCAGAATTGTGACGGTGCACCATGACTGTCTTTTGAGAGTCATCTCAGGCTTATGGTGGTTGCCAAAAGCACACCTTAATTAAGAGGCTATGGGAAAACAGTCTGACATATTACTCATCCAATAGAAGTGAAAAAAGTTAGATAGTAGTATCAGCTAGCACTAATTCTAGAAAATGAAGGATTTAAAAAGACTCAAATCCAAAATTCTTTTCCAACAATTCAGTGTTGCTAGAATAAACACTAATAAAATAACTTCTGGAAGAATCTTAAGAACTTCCTTAATCTGAACTGGTTCAAGCTAGAAGATCTTCAGGTTGAATAAGGGCAGACATTGAGTAGAATCATAGAAGTGGAAGTCAGCATGAAAGAAATTTACCTGGAACATCTGAGGTTGCAGAGGTCTGCACTATTTTCCCTGTTTTAGAAGAGCACTTTTGAGATGGGAAGTTGGCTCATGATCTGGAAGAGGAGTGTGGAGGCAACTATGGTAGTCATGGGAACCAGTGAATAGAGACAGGCAAGGTGCCTCCCTAGAACAGCAACGTGAATATATATATATATATATATATATGATGCTTCCTGAATGTATGCTGAGTATTGAAAATGAACTAAGTCAAATAATGCACAGTTATTTTTATAATATAGAATAATCATGTACTTTTACATGTAGTCAACTAATTTTAAACTCTTGAAATTTTGAATAATAGTTCATGGTATTTTAAGTGTATTTGAAGAGCCTAGGGTATAGGAAAATATATGTAACTTCCAATACAATTTGGAAGAAGTTGCTACACTTTGAATATGAACAATGAGGAGAAAAGTAAAATGAATGAATGTTAATGTAGGCTCTTTTGAGCCATTTTTCTAAACCAAATGCTACTTCACTATATAACTAAAGACATAATAGAATCATATTTCTACCAGAGGAATTACATTATACCAGGCAAAGAGCACTGTGGTCATGAAACTAAATGAAGCAACAAAACTGCATATATTCTGACTCTAATTTTCATTTTTGCTAAAGAAGTAACCGTTTTCCCAAAGGTAACATGAGAGAGAGCTCAGCCAGCCTACCTTCAACATGGACACATCCATCTCTGATTCTGATTGCAAGTCATCATCTGTGCTGCATATCCATTAAACAATACTGGATTCGTTCTGCCTGGTTTTGTTGCCTCTGGTTTTGGCTCTTTCTCTGCATTTTCTTTGAGCTAATAATATAAAATAAAATACAATAAACTGAGTTAAGGCTCAAGGTATTGTCAATAAATTTAATCTCGGTTTCTGCCTGTAAATTTACCTGGTCATGAGGCAGTTAAAGATGGCATCCTAGGCACCGGCACAGCCTCATTGTATTTTTTTTTTCCCCATGGGCAATTATGAACCTCAGTCTGCAATCCTATATTCCCCTTTTAAGAACGAAAAGGTTTTATGATGCTAAAAATAGGTTATCCTCCACAGAATGCTTTATCTAATTGGAGAAATAAAAGAGAAAATTTCTTCTCATTAGTGCCATGACAGTGTGAGATACTGGACTTATATATTTATATGATTTTTAAAAACAAGTGATTTATTAAAAATCTATTTATTTATTTATGTATTTATTTGTTTTGTACTGGGTCACAATATACAGTGCAGATTCATAGTGATCCTTTTGTCTCAGCTAACTGAGGATTGAACTCAGACCTTTGTGCTTGCCCTGGAAGCACTTATTCTACTGAGCCATCTCCCCAGCCCTGAAGTGTTGAGATTTAAATCTACTTTTTCATTTGCTTCTTGGCCTCCTCCAAATCCTCTTCCTCAAATATACTAAAACTTTATACAGGAGAGGTGCTGTCTAAGTTGTCAAGTTATCAGCACCTGGGCTACAAACATTGCTATAGATACTGAAGGATATGCAGGGGAAGTGATGCCATGACCAAGTTTTGGTTCTAGTCCATGTTAGGATGCATGCACACTGTTACTTTTTGACTTCTCTTTTCCGAGAGGTGCAGCACATTCTTCCAGCCCTGGTGTCTTTTGAACACACCTATGAGGTTTGCCAGCCTTAGTTCAGTTTTAAACTTTTCTGCAATTTGATCAGCAAATTTAATGGCATCATATTTTTTATATGAGCTTTGTTGCACTGTTAACTGATGGTTCATTAAGGAAATTATCATTTGAAAATTTTTATAATTCATAGGACTTAAGCCTTGTAGAAGGACAATTTCCTTGAATATGTGTTCCATCTTTCAAATGATAGGTGAGACTGCAAAAGAAAGTTATCACACAATGCTTCATGATGCTTGTACACTGGCACTTTCAAAAATAAGATAGGTCTCTGATTTTTTTTTTTTTTTTTTTTGGTATTGGGAATTGAGTTCAGAGTCTTATGCTTGCCAGGCATGCACTGTGTCACTAAGCTATCTCACCAGCCCCCTTGTTGTTGAGAATAGGCTTTGCAGATTTAATCAAGATGAGGTTGAACTGCATTAGGGTTGGTCTTAAATCTGGTATGGCTAGTATTCTCACCAGAACAAAAGAATCATAGATGTATAGGAAAGAAGTCTCATAAATAAAATAAAAATTCTAAGTAACACTCATATGTGAAATTTCTCTTAAAAAAAGAATGGCATATCTACAAACCAAAACTATTTGATCACCAGAAGAAAAGCCAGAAAGTATCAAGAATTTCTCCCTAAGGCCTACAAAGGCATCAAGACCAAGATAACACCTTTCTGAAATGTAGTTAACCATAATGGAATTTTTTCCTAGGCTCTGGAGTAGACTCATTACCTACATAGCTTAGGGAAGTCCTGAGGAGTTAGGTCCACCCTTAGCAATTTGCCTAGTGTTTTCTCAGCCTAAGATAATGGAGTAGCATTGGGAACTCAGGATCACTATTTCTATTCAATGTCTTTTAAAAAAAAATTTTTTTTTGGTTTACTTCTAAACTCAAATATTTTATTGAGAAACAGATATCAATGAGACACTTTCCAAGCTAATTAATAGGACATTTTCAATAATTAACATATTGCACACTGTTATCTTCTCAGCAGTCATTCACAGCACAAGAAGCAGCCAGGACATCCCTTCCAAACACTACTACTACAAATCCTTCCTCTTGCTGAACCAAGCAAAAGCAGCCATACATCTGTCCTAACTATTCTGTACATACAAATACAAAATGGTCCTTCCTCTGTATCCCCCCTCTCCAGTTCAGTCCTGTCAGAGATGGGTATTCTATTGGCATCTAAATGTTATAGGTGCTTGAATTCAGCAAAGCAGTCCAACATAGTCCAGTAGTCCACAATAGTAGTGGGTTATCCACAGAAGTTGTTAACTAGAGCCTTTTACAGCTCAGCATATCAATATGGCTTTACTTTATATACCTTGTTTTTATACTTTTCTGCGGGATGGTTAAGACTAAGATAAAGCAAGACCTATATAACAAGAAATGTAACTTTTGTATCTGACAAGGTCTGTCAAGTCCCCTCAGGATTCATCCTGTAACCCTGGACTGCACTTTGTAGATCCTTTGCCAGTGTCAACTATGTGGATGAGTCACAGCCATTACCCAACCAATCTGCTCTCTGTGAAAACCCGAGAGAAAGTTTTCTCTCCATGGCCAGCAGTCACAAGGGTGTCTACAACAAAGGGGCACATGGTATTCAGTTGTTTCAGTATAAAAAATAGCTAAACAGAACTGTGCCATTGCACATTCCTAAGAAGTTTCTCTTTATTGATGATCAATTGCGTCGGGAATGACATGTAGAAATGGAGCCTAGAGATAGGCAGATCTCACTGTGCTTCAAGTATAGACAATTTAGTGTCAAAGTCCCTGGACCCTCTTTCAATTCATTATCGGTTGAACTTTATATTGGTATGTATCTCTTCACTCCTGATTTTTCAGCTAATGATGTTTCTTGGCCACTTTGTTCTTCATTAACTAACACTCATTAGCGCTGTCTCCTGCAGTGTTGGACCATGTCTTCTGTCCCTCTATCACTGTCAAATGTTTGATGTCTACATATGTTCTAGTGCAGGGTCAAAGAATTTATTGGCTGGAATTATTTGAACTGTTCTTTGATTTATTTCATAAAAAAATTTTGTACAAAATGTAGCCAATTTTCTTTCTACAATACATGAATCAGTCTTGCTGAACTCCTTCAATATTTCCCCCATCTTTTTGTAAAAAGAAAACAAAAAAAAATCCTCCTTGCTTCTTAATATAGCTTAGCAGGTCTGCTTCAATTACTTATAAGTTTAATTTCTAATTTTTGTACTCCTTATATCTGATTCTTTAGAAATATAAACCACACATTCCTTTCTCGTATTTTATGTCATCACAAGTCATCTTTTTTTCCCTTGAAAACTACTACAGCATTATTTTCATTATTTTTTCTCTTTTAACTATTAAGAGGCAACTGGCAGTATGTCATCTGGAAGCTTCCAAAATTCACAAAGGACTAAATGTTGAGCATCTGGACCTCTTTAGCACCTGTGCATTTTCTTGGTGACACTCAGCATATGGTAAGGCTTCCAATTTTTCAATAAATTTACAAATGCTTTTAGTTCATCAGTCATGTGCTTGTGTAACCTTTGTGTATTTGAAATATTAAAATTTCTGAGGGCATTTATTGCTTGCTTTATTCAAAACAGATTGGTATGACAAAAATAGTTATATTGGACCAAAATCTAGTATGTATTACAAAACCAAAATGCTTTAAGAATAGAAACATTTGATTCTGATTGTGACAACACAATGTTACTGTGAAGTATAGCAAGATCTGAGATGGTAAAAGGCTACGCATCATTTTCTTTTCTTTTGGTTGTACCAGGGATTGAACTCAGGACCTTGAGCTTTCCAGACAAGCACTTGTTCTACTGAACTATGTCCCCAGCCCCTCAGAAGGCTATGTATAATCTTTGTATATATCACTTAAATGAGAATATTCATGTATTTTGTTGTTGAAATATTATTAGCTTCGATTGTGGCATAGTGATCCAGATCCAGTTGTAATTACAAGCAATACAGTAGTTAGAACATACATATTAAGTAGTCTTTGGCAATTCAGATTCTGAATTCTAAAATACATTCAGCCTTACATATGTAGCAGAGGTGTTTTCAGCCTTTGTATTGTGAAAAATTTTGAATCAAATATTTAGAAATGCATAAATGTGATGTTTAAACAGACACACATAAAGATATATTCTCTGATAATAAAGGTCTTGCATTTTTGAAAGGAAAAGAGAGGAATATTGATTGGAAGTGATAGTCCACAAGAAAAGATTGGGCTAAGCTGTGAATCCCATGGACCAAAATTAAGTTCAATGAAAACAAACATGTCTAGGAGTGCTCAGGACTTAAAAACAGGCTCTGATGACAAGAGAAAAATAAACCACTAATGTGGTGGATCCTGGAAGGAAACAGAATAGGATGCACCATTAAAGACTTTTTCCTCAAGCATAATATGTAGGTATAACTGAAAATACAAGGAAGAAAACCCAGAAGTGCGATAACTTCAAGGGAAGCCAACAAAATCAAGTCAAACAGTGTAGTCATAGAATTTATATAAAGGCTCTAGCAAAATATAACACAAATTATCAAATATGATTTAGCACAGCTGCCCACATATTGTTAACAAAAGTTTATTTAAATGAAGAAAATTAAAAATTACTAATCATAAGATAACTAAGTTAAATTCCTTTACCTATATTAATGTAACCTGAAGATAAAATTTATTAAGATAGATAAAAAGTATTATCAGATAGCACAAGAGAGAAAAAGTTCAACTGCTAAGCAGTTATACCAGCTTTCATTATGGATTTTTCTTTTCTTTTCTTGTCTTGTCTTTTCTAATATTTTAGTACAGGGTCTCACTGCACAGCTTGGACTTCAGTGATCCTCCTGGATTTTTTTTAATAAATAGAATATTCTATTTGGTATTAGTCTCTTATAACTTCTATAAATTCTTCAGTCATCAAAATCAATGTTTTCTTCACATATCAATTTTAGCCAGTTCATACACAGATCATTTACTTCACAATCTTCTAATGTCAAATTTTATTGCTTAGGACTCAATTGTGGAGGAACAGATATGTCTATTAAATCTTTAAGGGAAAGATCAAAATCACATTATTACAGAGGACCTAAATGCAGCTAATACTAACTGTACTCCCCCCACCTAGAACCCAGAAGAACCAACAGTGATTTCTTTCAGTTATACTGTGGATATCTTGGTGAAAACAGGATACCCTCTAAACCACCAGGAACAAGGATTACTATCTTGCACATCATTCAAGCAGCAGAAGTAAATCAGTAAAGATCTTGGAAATTGAAAAGCAAGATGTTGCAGTTTCTTGAAATGTAAAGAAAATCAAGTATATCTAAATGTAACCAAGAAAAACAATACTTGTAGAGTCTTCTAATAATTACATAAGTGCTCTATGGCTTACACTACAGAAGCTCAGTGATAGAGATGAGGTGGCTTTCACCCTCACTGTTAACTTTCGATTTCCTCTACCAACGAAACTGCCGTTGACTTCCTGAAACATCTTTGTGATCATTACAAGGTAGAACTCATCTCTGCTTCATTTTTTTCATACAAATCTCAACAGATAAAGAAGCTCCAATATTAGAAGTTTAATACCTGCAATGTTACACACAGGTCATTGGTTGCCTATAAGAAACTTGAGACCATGAAACTCTGATACTAAATGGAGGAGACACTTATGGTTAGCTATCATTTCAGGCTTACAGAGTGGCAATGGTAGGAGAGTGTCTATTGCTGACATTACCAAAATGCATTTCCTGGGTATGGGAAGGTCTGCTAGGAAATCTCCCATTGTTAGGTGCTCCATGACTCATTGATGTTTTTGATAACAGTGCACGATCATGGGGATTGCCAGAGCATAACATTGTAAACAGAGAGCTCTATCAAACACTTGCTGCTCTAGCTACCCTCTTGCCTATAACCAGATTAAATTATTTAAATTTTTAAGTTTACAATCATTCTGTCTCTTGTATTATTATGGTGAATCACAACATAGCATAATAGCTTTGCAAAATCTGGAAGAGTACTAAAATGATGGTAGGGACATTAACCCCATAAAACTTCTGTTCTTCAGTTTCTTTTTATCTTTGGGTAGTAGATGCTTCCCGGAGCTCATAAACTCTTATATGTTTTAAAACAGACAAAAAATTAAGAATACTCCATAATCCATTTTATACATATTGTAGTACATGAAGCAGAAGAATGACAATAAATGTCATATTCCTGACTCACAAGGAATGATTAAACAAATAATGATCTGTGTGCATCATGAAATCATGAGACAGACCACTTCATCCTGGTCAATACTCAAAGACAGTCTGGGGAGAGCTGTGTAATGAAGTCTTGGGTGGCAGTGAAGGGAGGTACGTCACAGTGCTTGCAGTGCATGCCTGTGTACTTTGCGAATGAGGGGCTGGAATTGGGTGAGAACCTCTTGTTCCATTCTCATGTTGCAAGAAGCAAAATAGAGAAAGTTCACTCTCAAAGTCATTAATTGATTAATGAGAGTGGAGGCTTCATGACATGAACATGCCCCAGTAGGCCCTATTTCTCTACAGCACTGATGTAGATATTAAGGTCTAGTAGGAGATGTAGAGAGGATAAGCACTTTCAAGTATACCAGTTATTAATCTGTCTTTAACTCTGCTATTTGCATTATTTGTTGGCTGATTTCATCTAATATAGATAATTTCTGAGGAACATTTCAATTAGGACCCTCCCCAGTTTCTTCATCTCATTTCAAGACTACTTGTTTTTGCTCTTAATATTTCCCATGTTGCACCTTAGAATCAAAGATGGATTTCTTACTCTTTAAAGTAAAATAGTGAACTAATTCTACACATCTTGTTTTGAGATTTTGTCAAGTCAGTGAAATGCATACTTTATTCAGATTTACAAAACAAAGAACAAAAGAGGAATTGACATTTGGATTTCCTAATCGAGTGGCCCAATTTTGGGTGTTGGCACTGTACAAAGAAAGCATAAATGAAAGTGAATGAGAAGTGAGACTTGAATTACATTTTCTATTAAGTTTTAGTTTATGAGTTGATAATTTTTGACAAAGGGGCAAGATTCCTACCAACTCTAATAAATGTTTCTGCATTCACAGGTGTTTAAAATGTCAGGTAATGAGTGTCAGGAAGTAAAACATTAGGAACTACGGCCATAAAAATAATCTAAAGTTAGTGAAGAAAGTGATACGAATTTGGTTTTTTCTCCAGCCAATGTCAGATGATTAACTTTTCCTTAGGCTCTAAGGCATATCAGGTTAAATTTTCTAAAAACTCATTTCCATGTATAAATATGAGCACTTATAGGGACCCCTATTTTATTTTATGTGTATTTACATGTGATAATAATTTCTGTATGTATTTACATATATTATTTTTAGATATTCTAGAACTAATTCTACTAATGAATTATTTAAAGTTTACAAGTCTTACTATGAAATATAATTTGTATTTAACAGTAAAATGAAATATCAATAAAATCAAATAGTAAAATTTTAATATGTATTGAATATTTACAATAGTTATCAATATTTTCAACATCAACTTTTTGTTTACCAAATGTAAAAAACAAGTCGAAATAAATTCCTATGTGAATTATAATAAAGATGTAAATAAATTTACACAATGAAGGTAATCTTTGCTTCAAGTAGAACACTAAAGGCAATCTTTACACATGAAAGCAACATGTTCCTCACACAAGTATCTCTTACAGTGATAGGACTTTTTTTTTCCTATAGTATTGAAAGACACACTTGACAGCTTGGTAGTCTCACTGCATTGTTGATAAGTTCTCCTTACATTATACAATGTTTGCTAAAGAGGGAGATAAAATATTGGTGACATAAAATATTAAATTTTAATATTTTTATGTTTATAGTAAATATCATCCTTTCCCAAATCAATTATTTACAATATCTAAATATAACAACAGAAATAAATGTTTCTATGAAATTCAATTAAGATACAAATAAAACTCTGAAAGAAAAATAAAATTTCTTCAGTTTTGATAATAAAGGTCTTCATGCTTGAAAATACCATGTACTATACACAAGTAATTCTCACAGGGGTAACACATATGTTATATGTTCTTGTCTTTTTTCTGCAAACATAATGGACATCTCACTGGTCTTGTTCTATTGCTAGGATATTTTGTGACATTTCAATTATCTGTTTAAAGGTCTCCTCCAAAATTTTTTCAAGCTTTTTTTGGACAGATACATATTGTTCTTTCTGTTATAATAAACCTTTAATATATTGCAGTCCCAATTCTCTAAGAAAATCTCTCTATAGTTCTCCCTTTATTTTCTTTATAAAGTATGATACTGTTTATGCCAAACCTATTTAAGGTTCTTTAAAACAGAACCATTGGCCAAAGATCTGTGTTATGAAGGACATTAAAATTGCTACATTACTAAAAAGTAAGTCACATGTGAGATGGCAGAAGGTTGTGTATTACCTTTGTTCATTTCATTTAAATGAGAACTTTCATAAATTTCATTATTGAAGTTTTATTGATTTTGGTTGTAGCTGGTGATGCACATCCTGATGAAATTTCTAAATAAACACTATTTAGACCATATGCATTAAATAGCCTTCTACAACAGGTGGAATCCTAATTTCTAAATATAACCAGTCCTACCAGTCCTACACATGTAGAAGAGTTGTTCTCCATTGATGTCTGAAAAATTGTTCTATGACAAAAATTCTAGTATTACATAAAAATGATATTTAAAGAGAAAACAAAAATTTTTGTCTGAAACTATAATCCTGGGTTGTTTGAAAGAAAATGAAATACACAGGAATATTGATTAGAATTGATATTCAAAAGAGAAAATAAGCAAAGATGAGACTCTTGCAAGCTAACATTATGTCAACTGAAGACAAATTTGACCAGGGATTCTTATTTCTTAAAAAACAAACAAACAAACAAACAAACAAACAAACAACAGGTGGTGATGAAAGAGAAGCAAAACAAGAAATATCACTTTGTTGGAGGGCAGAAAGAGATAAATAAGACTCTTCACTATTGTATCTTTCTTAAAGCATCAGATACAGGCACAAGTTTAACACAGAAAGTCAAGGAGGAGAATCTAGAAGGCCATAACTTCAAAGGATGGCAGTACAAGCAGGTCTGTATCTGCATAAAGGGTCTACCCGTGTACGTAACAAATGATCAAATAGGACTGAAGGCATCTACTCCTATGTTATTAAAAAAACCCTTCATTTGATTCAGGTACAATAGAAAACAAATTTCTATCCAAAAAGCAAAGGCGGGGGGCACATATTTATACTAATGTAGCTTGAAAAACAAAAAGTGTTAAGATTAAAGTATATTACCAGATACCACATAACAACAAAAAGTTCAACTCCCAGGAAGATACATTAAAATTATTCATGGATTTTCTCATGATGAGAATATTTTATTTGCTGTTACTTTATGATTCTTCGTGGTATTACAATAGGTAGTTTTGATTATATTTCTCTACATAAATTCTGTCCATATGCCATACCCCTGTCACATATAGAATATAGGTATATGTGCACAAGAACTATAAGACAAATTCCACATCACAATCACTGTGATAACTTAGAAAAAAGGAACATAATCAACAAAATTAACATCACTTATAATATATGTACAAATTATGACATCAACATTTTTAATCTCACTTTCTATTCAAGTAACAAGAAATTTTATACCAGGATATAGGGGAGGTCCTTTAAATTTTTTAAATGTATGTACTAGAAATGTTCCTACTTCACTTCCTCAGCTGGCAGTTATTTCTTACCACCCAAATTGCAAATATTAATCAACTTTAAGAATTGCAAAACCTATTTTGTCATAATTAAATTAATAGCCCCAGTACTTCATGTAGAGGAAAGTTAATTAAAAAGAGATATACTCATGAAAATAGGAAAAAAGTTTTTGAATAATTCTGAATTCGAAAAATTTTTCACTACATATTTCATTTTGTTCTCATGATTACTAAATGGGAATCAAGTATTTAATGAAGATTTATGTCCAGACTTTCAATTTCCTTAATATCATTTCACGATGCTTTTCATGCCATTCTTTTATTAAAAATATTTTTTCTCTGTATTTTAGGAAGGGTCTTCAGGATGTTCCGAGTCTCACTACTACACTGGACTCATAATGATTCTCCTGTTTACAGATTCCCAAAAATTGGGATTACATTGGTCTTAACCATCTAACAGAAAAGTATAAAAATAAAGTATAAAAAGCAAAGCCATATTAATATGCTGAGCTATAGAAGGCTCAACTCAACAACTTCTGACGTTGCCAGTACTATGGAAAACCCACTACTATTTTGGAATATGGGACTATATTGGAATATTTTGCTGAATTCATGCACCTACAATATTTAAATGACAATGGAATATTCTTCTCTGACAAAACTAAACAAAAAAAGGGGAAACAAAATAGTTCAAAATAGTTAGGATAGATATACAGCTACTTTCTCAATTCAATGAACAGAAAGATTTGTTCTAATAGTGTTTGTGGACAGGATATCATGTCTGCATCTTATACAACAATATGCAATGTATTAATTATTGAAACTGTCATACTAATTGGTTTTGAAACTGTCTTATTGTTATTTGTTTCTCA
>NW_004524692.1:8652400-8659828 GCF_000260255.1 Octodon degus
TATATGAAAGAGATTAAGCAAAGAAGGTCTCAAGAGATGCATGATTTGCCTCAAATGGTGCTGTTTTCTGGTGTGTGTAGTCATGTTTCCATTTTCAAGAGGAGTTCAGAGTAGTTTCAGGTTGCTATAAGATTAAAAAATATATTTTTCTTAAAAAAAAAGAGAACTGGAATTACAGGCTCATGCCACCATCCCCAATCTTGATTGCCCCCACAACACACCCAGGGGGCAAGGATGGAATGGCAGGCCAGGGGATTGAACAAATGGCCCTTGAACCTGCTTGCAGGTGCTTTAATCTGTGGCACTATTTTATTTCTATTAAATTATCATGTTATAAATTCTATAAATTGTACAGCCAACAGAAACAAAGCTCTCTTACAAATATCACTTTTCTAATTCATGCACATCATTTATTTAATAATCAGTAAATATCAAAATTTATTGCTTAACACTAAATTGAGAAGGGACAAACATGTCTATTATAACCTTAAGAGAAAGGTAAGAATGAAGCTATATCAAGTACTATGAATGCAGGTGATAGTACCCTAAATCACTTACACAAACCTAAAACAAAATTGACTTCCTTCAAGTATCTTGTGGATGTCTCTGAGAAAGATGAATATTTCTTACAGAACCATGAAAAAGACTTAACTTCTTGCAAACATTTTGAGCAGGAGACGTGAACATTGAGATTTCAATCCATGCAGTGAAGAGGTTGCTATGTTTGAAAAAGCAGGAAAATTACAAAATGTCTAGAAAATTGAATGATAAGATGCTGTAATCTTCTGCAATGTTAAGAAAATCAAGTATTTCTAAATGTAATTAAGTATGAGATTAGTTAGAGATATCTAATAATTTCATAAGTGCTGGGTGCTCACAGTGCAGAAGAGCAAGGACAAAATGTGGGGTTCCTCCCATCCATGCTGTTAACTTTCCATTTCCTCTAACCTGAGAAATTGCAATTGACTTGCCATAACATCAATGAGTGCCGAAAAGTACAACTCAGCTATGCTTAAATATTTTCAACTAACCTCAAAAGATGAAATAAGTTCCAATATTATAGGTTTGCAATACAACACAGCAAACTTGCATATGGGTCATTAGGCTCCTGTAAGAATACTGAAACCACGAATCTCTAATGCTAAAAGGAAGAAGCACTTTACATCTCTCATTTCAAGTTACAGAGCTGCAGTGGTAGGAAGGTTACTATTGCTAACATTACCAGAATGAATTTTCTGGATAGGGACTGGCTGCTAGGAAATCCCTGCTTGATGAGTATTACACAATTCATTTACTCTGTTCCTAATATTGCACCATCACAGGGCTTGCCAGAGCATAAAGTCATAAATATTCAGCTCTATGAAAGAACTGTTGCTCTAGCTACCCTCTTGTTCATTACTAGACTGAAATATTTCAGTTTAAGTTCATGATTATTCCCTATTCCTTTATTAGTTTTGAGAATCACAACATAGTATGATAGCTTTTTAAATCTGGAAGCAGTACAAATCTAGAATGGTCATTGACCCCATGTAGCTGCTGTTATGCAGTCTTTTCTGCATAGTAGATGCTTCTGATGTAAGAAATGTCTCATATGTTAGCAAACAGAACAAACTGGAGGGTGGTGTGGTGGTAGCTCACTAACTGATCTTCAAGCAGTATTTTGTTCTGGCTAAAAATAGTGTCCCCAAGAACAGGGAGTGTACACAAATGAACACATAAGATAGCAGAAGATAGCTCAGTAGCTTAATCCAATAACCCTATCTAAGGGTAAGCTGAATTCTGGATTTGAAACTGTCTGAAAGTATATCAAAGAACAATCATGGAAAAACTGCATTGATAGTCTCAAATACCTCTGGGTGTTTACAACTTTTGTGTGAGTGGGCAGTGTAGGCTGGATTTGGCCTGCAATTTTGGTGTTTTTTTTTTTTTTTTTTTTGGTATTCTCTGTGTATGTTGAGCCAATCAATTGTAAGGGTCAGTGGGAGATATTAAAGTGCTCAGAAAACATTCAGAGAGATCTAATCAAGATTTCACAAATATCAGGTTTATGGCTGAAATGACCATGATGAAAGACATTTTCACTGTCCTTATGATTTTCATGAGAGGAAGAAATATCTGTATTACATTAAAGCTTTAAGGCTTCTGTTACAGTTTCAACATATAACACACCCATTATTACTGTCCCCCAGAAAAGTGCCCCTAATACATTTTGTGCACATTTTACTGGATGACACAAAAGATGACAAAAACTACATATTATTCCTGGAATTTCAGGCATGTGTAAACAATTAGTGATCTGTCCCTTTACCCAGAGAGCTCAGTTCAAAGCAGGAGGCAGAAAACTGAAGCTGAGTGTATAGTCAAAGATGTATTCTGGAAATTTTATGCACTGGGAGACTTGAGATGCAGTGAGAGGAGATAGATTGCAGCGCTTGCAATGCATGACTGTGTACTCATTTACACTATGGGAAAAGTGAGAAAGGTACATCATTCATCTCATTGATACAGAGTGACATAAGCTTGGATGAAGGTCCTAGTTCATTCCAGCTACAGTTATGTGACCCTACTGCTATAGACAGGCCATATTTTTCCATACCATTGGAAGGCTAGTCATATGTATTTTCTTAAGAATGTGATTCAAGGGACAAAAAATAATTTTTAATTAGAAATATTATTGCGTAATATATTTATATGATGATTAATACCTTTCCATATAGTTATGTATATGTATAGCTATGCATATATAAATAAGTATAACCAAATAAATGCATGTTTGCTATTAGGGTGGTGTCAGACAAGAAAACAGAAAAACATCTATTTTTACTTTTCAGCTTAAAAAAAAGTATAGAAAAAAGACAAAATTAGAAAGCAACAACACATTTTTTATTTTATTTTCATTTTTGGCACAAGATAGTAATGGTAGCATGGGAGTGCTTTGTTTCTTAGGTAATTTGGGCACTAATACCAATAGTATAATAGTTAAATTATAGCATTGACTTTCTGTGTGTAACGTATAATGCTTTAAAGCAAAGCCTACCTGAGGGTGTGACACAGCTTGCCTAGTGCAGGTAGGTGGTAGGGAGAAGGTAGGTAACCATGACCTAGCACAGGCAAACATGCATACACGCGTTATAGCACTACAGAAGAAAGTAAGTGTTTGGTAACAACCTGTATAAGAATAGTACAATAAGGGTGAAAGTGGCTCTTGGAATTACGGGAACCTGCTCTTCTGAGTGCTGTCCTGCTGTCTACTGCCTGTTGTTGTGGGAGCTATCTTGCACATATTTTCTTTTTCTTTAAAATGAGAAACTCAGGGGCCAGGGAGATGGCTCAGTGGAATAAATGCTTCCCTGGCAAGTGTGAGGACCTAGGTTCAATCCCTGGTTCTGCCAAAAATAAATTCAAATAAAATAAAATGAGGAACTCACACATGAAAATCTGCCTCATGTATCTTCAGAGAGCTCGCAACTTCTCTATCCTGTTCTCAAAATTTTGATTTCAACTTCCAAGTCTTCCCTCTAAAACGTATACAACATACTGGAATACCCAAGATTCTAAATTAAGCTCCAATTTATCCACTAAATACAGTTGAGAGTAGAACTTTACCTCTCGGTTGCACTTTCTCCCCTATTATATAGTAAAAAGGAAAAAAAAAACATATCAAAGTTTTAGAACTAATGTGAAGACTAAGTAATGACACTAAATTAAGTATGTTTTTTCCTAAAATTATAAAATATCAGATAACAAGTATGAGATCCGCAAATATAATGTACATTTTGATGATACATGTCTGCTTCTGTTACTGAAAATAACTTCAGTCTTGTCCTAATGTAGATGTGCCTGGGACTGAGTCCTGATGGATCTAAACATGTGGAATGTAGGAACTAGTCTTAGAAGTACAAGAAGTACTGAGGAGTCTTTGTTGTTCAAGAGTGAAATCAGATATTTACAACAGACAGAGCCTGAATTTCTCCTGACCCTCCAGGAGAAGTGTCATGAAGGGACCCTACAAATCTTCAAAAGGCACTCTCTTTCCTGACAATGTATTCATCATGTCCTGTCCAGGAGGCAATTTCTGAAAAGATATTTCTGTCCTCACCTAATTAACATTCCCAGGACACATGTCCTGGACATTGAGCTCAAACTGGGTATCAGTCCCCACGTTCCTCTAAGCCTGTCTGCTCTGAATAATACACAACTTCTTGATGCTTCACCAGGCCTAATCCTAAAGATCACAGCAAAAATACAAATTAAAATATTGATTTTACCATAGATGTTTCACTCTGATTTATTAGCCATAAAATATTTATTTAAAACCAAATGGAATACAGAACAAACAGACTTAAGAAGCACTGCTTTAGAATTAGATGTTTACTTTTTCAAATTATCAAAGCTATGCATTGGCAATTGTGGAATTCCTAAAATACAGGAAATGCACAGTCATTAAGGTAGAAAGCATTTTCTCTTTTTAAAAAATACAAAATTTTAATAGAAATAAACAGAATTAGAAATGATACAAAATTTCTGTAAACAAAATAATCGGAATTCAATGAATGCTGTATTGCATGATGCCATCTTCAAATTAGCTGTTTATGTTACCAGATATAAACTTGCAAGATTGATTCAAAGAATAAATAAAATGAAATAATAAAAATTTTGAAGAAATTCAAAAGAAAAAAATATAATAATAAAAGCAAAAAAAATTAAGCGTTAATTTCTCCTTTCAAATTACCAGCATAAATTGGCAGAATTATCCAAAATATCCTGCATAAATACCTAAAAAACCTTTTCCCTTTAGTCTTTTTTTTTTTTAGTCTGGATTTTTTCCTACCTATTGGATAATTCTTTTTTTTTTTATTTTAGGAAAGGGTATACAGGGTATCTGGGGTCGCACTATTATATCTGTCTCATAGTGATCAGCCAGTTTACAGCCACCCAAGAGCTGGCATTATAGGTGTGTGCCACCACACCCCATCTCAATTGCAGTCATAGGGAGCCCCGTGGGTGGGGCCAGCATTGGAGGCCCAGAGATTGAACCCTGGTTTACCTTTCTACTTGTGGGTGCTTTAATCTGCTGAGCTATTTTATTTCTATTAAATTGTTATTTTTTACATTATATAGATTCTACAACCAAGAGAAACAAAGTTCTCTTAGAAATATCACTTTTCTAATTCATGCACATCATTTATTTCATAATCAGTAAATATAAAATTTATTGCTTAACACTAAATTGAGAAGAGACAAACATGTCTATTATATCCTTAAGGGAAAGATAAGAATGAAGCTATATCAGGTGTTGTTCATGCAGGTGATAGTACACTAAGACCCTCACCCAAGCCTAAAAGACAACATTGATTTCCTTTAGCTATCTGGAGGATTTCTCTGAGAAAGATGGATATTTACTACAGCACCATGAACAAGACCTAACTTCTTTCAAATATCTTCAGCAGGAGACGTAGACCTTGAGATTTGTAACCATGCAGGGTGTAGTGGCTGTTATGTTTGAAAAAGCAAGAAAATTAGGAAAACTCTTGGAAATTGAAGGGCAAGATGTTGTAATCTTCAGCAATGTTAAGAAAATCAAGTATTTATAAAGTAATTAGGAAGAATGATGCTAGTTAGAGATATCTAGTAATTTCAGAAGTGTTCTGTAGCTCAGAGTGCAGAAGACCAGAGACAGAATGTGGGGCTCCTCTCATCCATGCTCTTAACTTTCCATTTCCTCTGCCTGACAAATTGCAATTGATTTGTTGCAACATCAGTGAGCACCAAAGGTACAACTCAGCTATGCTTAAACATTTTCAACTAACCTCAACAGATGAAAGAAGTTCCAATATTGTAAGTTTGGCACACAACATGGAAAACTTGCATAAAGGTCATTAGGCTCCTGTAAGAATACTGAAACCATGAAACACAACTAAAAGAAAGATGCACTTTCCATCTACCTCTCGCTTCAGGCTAATTCACAGAGTGGCTGTGGTACAAAGTTTGCTATTGCTGACATTACCAGAATGTATTTCCTGGATAGGAGCAGTGTACTAGGAAACCCCTGCTTGATGAGTATTACACAATTCATTTACTCTATTCCTAATACTGCATCATCACAGGGCTTGCCAGAGCAAAAAGTCATAAATATTCAGCTCTATGAAAGAACTGTTGCTCTAGCTACCCCCTTGTCTATTACTAGACTGAAATTTTTCAAAGTTTAAGTTCATGATTATTCCCTATTCCTTTATTAGTTTTGAGAATCACAACATAGTATGATAGCTTTTTAAATCTGGAAGCAGTACAGATCTAGAATGTTCATTGACCTCATGTAGCTGCTGTTATGCAGTCTTTTCTGCACAGTAGATGCTTCTGATGTAAGAAATATCTCATATGTTAGCAGATAGAACAAACTGGAGGGTGGTGTGGTGGTAGCCCATTAACTGATCTTCAAGCAGTATTTTGTTCTGGCTAAAAATAGTGTCCCCGAGAACAGGGAGTGTACACAAATGAACTGAGTCCATCTACCAAGCAGAAGATAGCTCAGTAGCTTAATCCAATAACCCTATCTAAAGGTAACCTGAATTTTGGATTTGAAACTGTCTGAAAGTATATCAAAGAACAATCATGGAAAAACTGCATTGATGGTTTCAAATACTTCTGGGTGTTTACAGCTTTTATGTGGGTGGGCAGTGTAGGCTGGATTTGACCTGCTGTTTCTGTGTATATGTTGAGCCAATCAAAAGTAAGGGTCAGTGAGAGATGTTAAGGTACTCAGAAAAAGTTCAGAGAGACCTAATCAAGATTTCAGAAAATATCAGGTTTATGGCTGAAATGACCATGATGAAAGATATTTTCACTGTCCTTATGCTTTTCATGAAAGGAAGAAATATCTGTACTACATTAAGGCTTTAAGGCTTCTATTACAATTTCAACATACAAAACACCCATTATTATTGGCCCTAAAGAGTGTGCCATAATCCATATTGTGCTCATTTTAGTGGATGACACAAATAATGCCGAAAACTACACTTTATTTTTGACATTTAAGGTATTTGTAAACAATTAGTGGTCTATTCCATTAACCACAGTGCTCTGTTCAAAGCAGGAGGTACAAAACTACAGCTTGGTATATAATTAAAGATGTATTCTGAGAAACTTTATGCACAGACTGACTTAGGATGCAGTGAGAGGAGAGAGATGACAGCACTTGCAATGCATGACTGTGTACTCATTTACACTATAAGAAAAAAGAGAAAGGGACACACTCATCTCATAGATAAAGTTTGACAAGCTTGGATGAAATTCCTAGTTCATTCCAGCCACGTTTTCAGACCTTAACTGTTATAGACAAGGCATATTTTTCCATACAATATTTATATGTATTTTCTTCAGAATATGATTCAAGGGACAAAAAATTATCTTTAATTAGAAATATTATTG
>NW_004524692.1:8659928-8690055 GCF_000260255.1 Octodon degus
TATATGAAAGAGATTAAGCAAAGAAGGTCTCAAGAGATGCATGATTTGCCTCAAATGGTGCTGTTTTCTGGTGTGTGTAGTCATGTTTCCATTTTCAAGAGGAGTTCAGAGTAGTTTCAGGTTGCTATAAGATTAAAAAATATATTTTTCTTAAAAAAAAAGAGAACTGGAATTACAGGCTCATGCCACCATCCCCAATCTTGATTGCCCCCACAACACACCCAGGGGGCAAGGATGGAATGGCAGGCCAGGGGATTGAACAAATGGCCCTTGAACCTGCTTGCAGGTGCTTTAATCTGTGGCACTATTTTATTTCTATTAAATTATCATGTTATAAATTCTATAAATTGTACAGCCAACAGAAACAAAGCTCTCTTACAAATATCACTTTTCTAATTCATGCACATCATTTATTTAATAATCAGTAAATATCAAAATTTATTGCTTAACACTAAATTGAGAAGGGACAAACATGTCTATTATAACCTTAAGAGAAAGGTAAGAATGAAGCTATATCAAGTACTATGAATGCAGGTGATAGTACCCTAAATCACTTACACAAACCTAAAACAAAATTGACTTCCTTCAAGTATCTTGTGGATGTCTCTGAGAAAGATGAATATTTCTTACAGAACCATGAAAAAGACTTAACTTCTTGCAAACATTTTGAGCAGGAGACGTGAACATTGAGATTTCAATCCATGCAGTGAAGAGGTTGCTATGTTTGAAAAAGCAGGAAAATTACAAAATGTCTAGAAAATTGAATGATAAGATGCTGTAATCTTCTGCAATGTTAAGAAAATCAAGTATTTCTAAATGTAATTAAGTATGAGATTAGTTAGAGATATCTAATAATTTCATAAGTGCTGGGTGCTCACAGTGCAGAAGAGCAAGGACAAAATGTGGGGTTCCTCCCATCCATGCTGTTAACTTTCCATTTCCTCTAACCTGAGAAATTGCAATTGACTTGCCATAACATCAATGAGTGCCGAAAAGTACAACTCAGCTATGCTTAAATATTTTCAACTAACCTCAAAAGATGAAATAAGTTCCAATATTATAGGTTTGCAATACAACACAGCAAACTTGCATATGGGTCATTAGGCTCCTGTAAGAATACTGAAACCACGAATCTCTAATGCTAAAAGGAAGAAGCACTTTACATCTCTCATTTCAAGTTACAGAGCTGCAGTGGTAGGAAGGTTACTATTGCTAACATTACCAGAATGAATTTTCTGGATAGGGACTGGCTGCTAGGAAATCCCTGCTTGATGAGTATTACACAATTCATTTACTCTGTTCCTAATATTGCACCATCACAGGGCTTGCCAGAGCATAAAGTCATAAATATTCAGCTCTATGAAAGAACTGTTGCTCTAGCTACCCTCTTGTTCATTACTAGACTGAAATATTTCAGTTTAAGTTCATGATTATTCCCTATTCCTTTATTAGTTTTGAGAATCACAACATAGTATGATAGCTTTTTAAATCTGGAAGCAGTACAAATCTAGAATGGTCATTGACCCCATGTAGCTGCTGTTATGCAGTCTTTTCTGCATAGTAGATGCTTCTGATGTAAGAAATGTCTCATATGTTAGCAAACAGAACAAACTGGAGGGTGGTGTGGTGGTAGCTCACTAACTGATCTTCAAGCAGTATTTTGTTCTGGCTAAAAATAGTGTCCCCAAGAACAGGGAGTGTACACAAATGAACACATAAGATAGCAGAAGATAGCTCAGTAGCTTAATCCAATAACCCTATCTAAGGGTAAGCTGAATTCTGGATTTGAAACTGTCTGAAAGTATATCAAAGAACAATCATGGAAAAACTGCATTGATAGTCTCAAATACCTCTGGGTGTTTACAACTTTTGTGTGAGTGGGCAGTGTAGGCTGGATTTGGCCTGCAATTTTGGTGTTTTTTTTTTTTTTTTTTTTGGTATTCTCTGTGTATGTTGAGCCAATCAATTGTAAGGGTCAGTGGGAGATATTAAAGTGCTCAGAAAACATTCAGAGAGATCTAATCAAGATTTCACAAATATCAGGTTTATGGCTGAAATGACCATGATGAAAGACATTTTCACTGTCCTTATGATTTTCATGAGAGGAAGAAATATCTGTATTACATTAAAGCTTTAAGGCTTCTGTTACAGTTTCAACATATAACACACCCATTATTACTGTCCCCCAGAAAAGTGCCCCTAATACATTTTGTGCACATTTTACTGGATGACACAAAAGATGACAAAAACTACATATTATTCCTGGAATTTCAGGCATGTGTAAACAATTAGTGATCTGTCCCTTTACCCAGAGAGCTCAGTTCAAAGCAGGAGGCAGAAAACTGAAGCTGAGTGTATAGTCAAAGATGTATTCTGGAAATTTTATGCACTGGGAGACTTGAGATGCAGTGAGAGGAGATAGATTGCAGCGCTTGCAATGCATGACTGTGTACTCATTTACACTATGGGAAAAGTGAGAAAGGTACATCATTCATCTCATTGATACAGAGTGACATAAGCTTGGATGAAGGTCCTAGTTCATTCCAGCTACAGTTATGTGACCCTACTGCTATAGACAGGCCATATTTTTCCATACCATTGGAAGGCTAGTCATATGTATTTTCTTAAGAATGTGATTCAAGGGACAAAAAATAATTTTTAATTAGAAATATTATTGCGTAATATATTTATATGATGATTAATACCTTTCCATATAGTTATGTATATGTATAGCTATGCATATATAAATAAGTATAACCAAATAAATGCATGTTTGCTATTAGGGTGGTGTCAGACAAGAAAACAGAAAAACATCTATTTTTACTTTTCAGCTTAAAAAAAAGTATAGAAAAAAGACAAAATTAGAAAGCAACAACACATTTTTTATTTTATTTTCATTTTTGGCACAAGATAGTAATGGTAGCATGGGAGTGCTTTGTTTCTTAGGTAATTTGGGCACTAATACCAATAGTATAATAGTCAAATTATAGCATTGACTTTCTGTGTGTAACGTATAATGCTTTAAAGCAAAGCCTACCTGAGGGTGTGACACAGCTTGCCTAGTGCAGGTAGGTGGTAGGGAGAAGGTAGGTAACCATGACCTAGCACAGGCAAACATGCATACACGCGTTATAGCACTACAGAAGAAAGTAAGTGTTTGGTAACAACCTGTATAAGAATAGTACAATAAGGGTGAAAGTGGCTCTTGGAATTACGGGAACCTGCTCTTCTGAGTGCTGTCCTGCTGTCTACTGCCTGTTGTTGTGGGAGCTATCTTGCACATATTTTCTTTTTCTTTAAAATGAGAAACTCAGGGGCCAGGGAGATGGCTCAGTGGAATAAATGCTTCCCTGGCAAGTGTGAGGACCTAGGTTCAATCCCTGGTTCTGCCAAAAATAAATTCAAATAAAATAAAATGAGGAACTCACACATGAAAATCTGCCTCATGTATCTTCAGAGAGCTCGCAACTTCTCTATCCTGTTCTCAAAATTTTGATTTCAACTTCCAAGTCTTCCCTCTAAAACGTATACAACATACTGGAATACCCAAGATTCTAAATTAAGCTCCAATTTATCCACTAAATACAGTTGAGAGTAGAACTTTACCTCTCGGTTGCACTTTCTCCCCTATTATATAGTAAAAAGGAAAAAAAAAACATATCAAAGTTTTAGAACTAATGTGAAGACTAAGTAATGACACTAAATTAAGTATGTTTTTTCCTAAAATTATAAAATATCAGATAACAAGTATGAGATCCGCAAATATAATGTACATTTTGATGATACATGTCTGCTTCTGTTACTGAAAATAACTTCAGTCTTGTCCTAATGTAGATGTGCCTGGGACTGAGTCCTGATGGATCTAAACATGTGGAATGTAGGAACTAGTCTTAGAAGTACAAGAAGTATTGAGGAGTCTTTGTTGTTCAAGAGTGAAATCAGATATTTACAACAGATAGAGCCTGAATTTCTCCTGACCCTCCAGGAGAAGTGTCATGAAGGGACCCTACAAATCTTCAAAAGGCACTCTCTTTCCTGACAATGTATTCATCATGTCCTGTCCAGGAGGCAATTTCTGAAAAGATATTTCTGTCCTCACCTAATTAACATTCCCAGGACACATGTCCTGGACATTGAGCTCAAACTGGGTATCAGTCCCCACGTTCCTCTAAGCCTGGCTGCTCTGAATAATACACAACTTCTTGATGCTTCACCAGGCCTAATCCTAAAGATCACAGCAAGTATATAAATTATAATATTGATTTTAGCCTAGATGTTTCACTCTGATTTATTAGCCATAAAATATTTATTTAAAACCAAATGGAATACAGAACAAATAGACTTAAGAAGAACTGCTTTAGAATTAGATGTTTACTTTTTCAAATTATCAAAGCTATGCATTGACAATTGTGGAATATCTAAAATACAGAAAATTCACAATCATTAATGTAGAAAACATTTTTATTTTTAAAGAATTCTAAATGGTAATAGAAAAAACAGAGTTTGAAATGATACAAAATTTCTGTAAGCAAAGTAATTAGAATTAAACGATTGCTGTTGAATTGAATTGAATATGGTGCTATCTTCAAATTAACTG
Source organism: Octodon degus (assembly GCF_000260255.1). Taxonomy (NCBI): domain Eukaryota; kingdom Metazoa; phylum Chordata; class Mammalia; order Rodentia; family Octodontidae; genus Octodon; species Octodon degus. Next base: position 8,664,526 of record NW_004524692.1, read on the forward strand.
TTGACGTTACCAAACATAATCTTGCAAGATTGGTTCAAAGAAAAAAGAAAATGAAATAATAATAAAAGTTTTGAAGAAATTCAAAAGAAAAAATAAGAATAAAAGGAAAAAATTAAGCATAAATTTATTTTTTCAAAATACCAGTACAAATTGGCAGTATAATTATCCAAAATATCCTGAGTATATACCTAAGTATCTTTTCCCCATTTTGTCCTTTTTCTTAGCTTTAGTTTTTCAGACCCAATGAAGAAATTCTTTACCTTAAGCACTTTTAAAAATCTATTTTTACAGATTTTTTTGCTTGTTTTTCTTATCTCTTCTATTGTTGCTGTCCATAGATTTTGTTGTTTACTATTTGTTTATATGCTTTGGTTGTAGTACGGGTCATTGATCCAAAGTCTTTGCAATGAAGCATTAAAAAGTATTATTTTGAGACAGGATTTTGCTCCATCTCTAAATTGCCTAGCATGGGCTTAAAATTTTGAACCTTCTGTTTAGCCTCTCAAAGTTCTGGGACTTTAGGCATGTACTACTATGAAAATCACAGTTAGGTTATACATATATATTTTCTTTCTAAACTTGTATCTTATGCATTTTCTTCTTAAATTTGCATCTTATCTCCATCAATATCATTATCAGAGATATCCATGTTTTTAGGACTCCAGTAATGGCTCCACATTTGAATAAGAATTATGTAGTTACATCTTGTTTTTCTTGGCTTTGGTGACCTTAAAGAAGAGCGATAGAGATAGATTAGTTGGGGTGTAGCTGATCACATAGTTATCCATTTCCTCCAATATTTGTGGTTGTGAACAAATTTTACAAAACAACACTGAGACTTGTTTACCTTACACAACCAAGGGTAACATGTCATCTGTCTAGTGAGATACATCTCAGGCTCAATTTAGTTGAACAAAGAGCCACTTATCTAGGTGCATGAAGGAAAACAGTGTCAGCTGTCCTATTACTTACCTCATGGAAGAAATGAAAAGTATGTTAGCTAAGATTATTGCTTCTAACCTGAATCCACATAGGAGGAATATTTGAGTCTCAAATCACAAAGGCCTTTCCACAAATCAGCGATGATTTGTACGAGCGTTAGTAAAGCAGCTAGTGGATGAACCTCATTAACTTTCCTCATCTGGACATATTCAGACTAGAAGGTCTCAACTTGAATAATAGCAAATCATCAATGAAATGGAAGCAAGGCACTAAGGACCTTTGCTTTGAACACCTGTCTTTTCAAAGTGATGTGTTGTTTCAGAGTTTCAGGAGAGCATTTTTGAGTTGAGTAAGAGGCTCATGATCTGGGAGAGAAAGTGTAGAAGCAACCACGGGAGTCCTGGGAACCGGTGAGTGGAAACAGTCAAGCTGCCTCCATTGACTACCAAGGTGGCTTCATTGGGCAAAAGTGCACAATACTTAGTGAAGAAAGTAGAACTCTATCTGTGGATAATAAGAGAAGAATGAGATACATATATTTTTATTATGTTTCTTGAAGGTATCAGAGATACTGGAAATAAGTCAAATAATATAGAGTTGTTTTTATAAGGTAAGGGATAATTACGTAATTTTCACATGTAGCTAATTTTAACCCCTTTGATATTTTCAAAGATAGTTCAAGTTATTTTAAGCAAATTTGAAGAGCCTGAGTTCTAGAAAAATACATGAAATATTATACAGTATGGAATAAAATGATACTTTTTGGGTATACATAATAAGAAGAATATAAAAATGACAGAATACAAGGCTGGGGAGATGGCTCATGGCCTAAAAACCACAAGTACCTCATAACAAGCTCAGGGAACTGATTTTGATCACTGGCTCCACATGACATGCTGACCCTGGAAATCCTACCCACTATGCCAGTCCCAAAATCAGGCATGGTGGTATATGCCTATAATCCCAATGCTGGTGAGACTGAGACAAGTGGATCACTATGAGTCTGACCTACATAGGTAGACTCTATATTGAATTAATAATAATAATAATAATAATAATAATAATAATAATAATGACTGAATGCAAATATTGGCTTTATTGAGCCATTTTCCTAAAGTGACTGATATTTCACTGCAAAACTAAACAGGCAAAATGACTTTATATTTCTAGCAGAGGGAATTATACCATCCAAGGTAAAAAGTACTGTGATTGTGAAACACAATGAGCAAACAAAACTGCAAAGTTTCTGACACTGAACCTCATTTTCACTAAACAAATAATTGAGCGTTCACTGAAAGATCAAATGTGAGAGATCCATGGGGGAGGCCTTGGCCACAGGAGCACAGCCAGCCTACCTTCATCATGGGCACATCCATCTTGGATTCTGGTTGTGAATCTTCATCTGTGCTGAGTGCACATTGAACACTGCTGGCTTCATCCTGCTGACTTTTGTTGCCTGTGGTTTTGGCTCTTTCTCTGCATTTCCTTTGAACTAATGGTATAAAAGAAAATACAATAAAGTGAGGGGAAGATCACAGTGGTTTCAATAATATTTTTATCTCTTTCTGTCTGTGTATCTATGTCAGCTCCTCTACTTCTAATTCTTTGCCACATTATAGACAGCCATCAATGGTATCCTAGGCACAAGCACAGCCTCAACATTTCTTTCCTTTACCAGAGACAATTAGAACAGCATTCCCTCCCTGTGGATTTTGTGAACCTCAGTCTTATATCCTGTATTCTCCTTTTAAGAAGCAAAAGTTTTCATGATGTCAAGAATAAGTAGTCCTCCATAGAATGCTTTTGGAAATTTGAATTAAAATTAATCCACTTAAAAATGCATAAATTTTCCACATTTAATCTTAACTATTCTAGTTTTTCCAATGCATCAAAAACCTTAGAAGCATTGAGAATTCAATCTGCTTTTTCATGTCTTTTCTGTCTTCCTCCAAATCCTCTTCCTTAAATATGTTAGAACTTTGTACGAAAGAGCTGTTGCCTGGGTTGTCAACTTGTTGGCACCTGAGTCATGCAATTGCTTTAGATACTGAGGGATATGCAGGGCAAGTGATGCCATGACCCAGGTGGGATTCTAGTCTATGGGAGGTAGTATGCACACTATTACCTGTTTTTTTTCTTTAATCTATTTAATGCAGGTTCTACAGGGTCTCAGTACATAGATTGGACTCAGTGATTCTCCTGTTTTCATCCTCCCAAGTGCTGGGATTACAGGTGTGTGCCAACACACCCAGTCCCAATGGGTTTCTCAGCATGACCCAGAGGCAGAGTGGGCACAGCACATAGGGGATCAAACCCCAATCACTGCACTCTGTCTTCACAAATGCTTAGTCAGCTGAGTTATCCACCTGGCCCTCACACTGTTACCTTTTGACATCTCTTTTCTGAGAAGTGCAGCACGGTCTTCTAGCTCTTGTATCTCTTTGAATATTTCTACCAGTTTTCCAAGTCCTGTATCAGTTTTGAACTTTTTTGCCATCAGGTCAGCAAATTGAAGTCTGTTGTACTTTTCATATGAGTTTCATTGCAGTGTTAACTCTTTTCGCAATAAGCACTTTATAATTTCAAAATTTTCATCACTGATAGGATATAAGCCTTGCAGAAGATCAATTTTCTTGAACATAGCAGCCATAGTTGAAATGATAGGTGAACCTGCAATAGAAAATTTATGTACAGTGCTTCATGAGACCTGTGTACAGGCAATTTCATGAATGAGGTAGACCTGTGAACATGATTCCTATTATAATGTGGCCAAGAGTCACAAGTGTGTGTGAAACAAATGTGCCTAAGTTACCAGTTGCTTCATTATAGAAAATGGAGGAAGCAGTGCTCCACTACACAATCCCAAGAAGTTTCTCTTGACTGATGTTCAATTGTGTCAGGAGTGACCTGCAGAAAGAAAGTCTGCAGATAAGCAGTTCTTTAAGTGCTTAGAGTACTGACTATGCAGTGTCAAAATCCCTGGCACCTCTTTCTATATGTCAAGGCTATCCTTGACATATATCAGTTGCCCTTCTGACAATTACCATAACTATGTCTCTTGTCCTCATGACTGTTAATTAACTCTTTCTTTTCTCAGAAATATTTATTTATTTACTCATCTCAATCACAAATTAATGGAATTTAACTCTTATATGTATTCTGTCTCCTGTGGTGTTGGACCATGTCCTCTGTTCCCCTATCATTGTCACAAGTGGGAAGTTCCATGGGATCCAGTGCAGGATCACAACATCTATTGATTGGAATTACATGAACTGTTATTTGATTTGTTTCATTATAATACTTTGTAAATAAATGGTAATTTTCTGTATGAAAGTCATGAAATCAATCTTGCTGATATCCTTCAACAATTCTCGAATTTTCTGCAAAAGGAAAGCAATAAAAAACTCTCCTTAGCTCACCAAATCTGCTTAAATTATTTATATCTTTTTACTATCTAATTTTTGTACTAATTATATATGATTCTTTAGAAATATGGAAAACACATGTCTTTTTCATATTTTATGTAATTTCAATTTGCCTTTTTTTTCCTGGAGAAACACTGTAACATTACTTTCTTTATTTCCTCCTATTCAACCAATACGACTTGACTGAGGGTTAGTCTTCTGGAAGCTTCCACAGTACACAAATGGACCAAGTATTGTGTCACTGAATTTTTTTAAATGACAGGCAGTACATGATGTAGATTCCAATTGTTGTATAAATTTACAAATGCTTTTAGTTTAGGAATCACGTGTTTGTATATATTTTTTTGTTCAATTGAAATATTCAAATTTCTGAGGGTGTTTACTGCTGCTTTCTTTTTGGCAAAATGTCCTTATACACTTTTATTTACTGCACCGCTTGTAAAGAAATGATTCCTTCTTAACAAAACAAGCTGATCCTCAGCTTGAAAAATCCACTGAAGGAAAAGAAATTACACACAAAGACGCAGTATAGTGAGTGAAATTCAAGATTATTACATGCAAAACTATTAGTCTGTAAGCCACTATCAATGAAGTTTGAATCACCAGCGATACAAAACTAACACTGAAACTATGAAACAGGTAGTTGCAAGATGAATAATTGTTACATAATACTGGACCAAAATCCAGTATCTATTGCAAAACCAAAATGTTTCAAAAATATAAATGCTTGATTGTTTACTGTGATCACATAATGTAAGTGTGAAATTTAACCAGATGTGAGATGATAGAAAGCTACGTATCATGTAGGTCCATCTCAGTTAAATCAAAATATTCATATTTTTGTTTTTGAAGTATGGTAAATGTTGATGGTGTCATAGTGATCCAGATCTGATTGGTATCACAAGTGTACAATACTTAGAACACATATTAGGTAGACTTCTGCAACATTGAGGTTTTTAGTATCAAAATATATCTAATAATACATGTTTAGAAGAGTTTCTCTCATCCTCTTTGACTAAAAAAGTTGAATCAGAAATTTCAAAGTGTGTAAATGTGACATTTAAGCAGAAAGGCATAAAAATCAATTCTTTTAAATAAAGGCCTTCGTAGTTTTTTAAAGAAAAGATTGATTGCAATTAACATTCCACAGGAAAAGAATGAGAAATCTGTGAATCTTGTGGACCAAACATAAGTCAAATGGAAACACACTTGACTATGAGTGATAATATCTTAAAAACAGGATCTAATGAAAGAAAAACAATAGGACATATCAATATGGTGGCACATATAGGGAAATAATATTAGGTCAGTTCACTAATGACTTTTTCTTAAAGTGTAATACACAAGTATAAGTTTAGCCTAAAATAAAATGAAGAAAAAGAAGAATTCACATTACTACAAGGGAAGATAGAAAAATCAAGGCAAAGTGTATAATTATGGCATCTACACAAAGGATCTAGCTAAGTATTTTAAAAATAATCAAGTTAAGATACCTGCCCGTACCTATATAACAAAAGTTTACTTAAATGGAGAAAATAAAAAACAACTTATTTGCAAAAAGTGACTAAATAAAAGTTCACTTCATAATGTTAATGTTGCCTTAAAATAAAATTTATTTAGATATGATATAAAGTATTATCATATACCACAAAATGCAAAGAAGTTCAACTCTTAAGAAATATAGTCGCTTTTAGGATGAATTTTTCTAATGATTGGAATATTCTATTTGGTTTTACTCCATTATAACATCTATAAATTCTCCAGAGAGGAAAACATATATTTCTTCCAAATATCAATTTTAGCCAATTCATACACATCATTTTCTTCATAATCTTCAAATGTCTTATTGCATAGGACTCAATTATGGAGGAAAAAACATGTCTATTACTTTCCTAAAGAAGGATCAGAATCACCTTATTTCAGGGAATCTAAATGGAGCTGATATTGACTCTACTCCATTACCCAGAACCCCAAAGAACCAATCACAATTTCCTTTGATTATGCTGTCACTGTCTTTAAGAAATCTGCAAAATCTTTACCAAACAGCTAACAAGACCTACCTTCAAAGAAATCTTTTTTAGAAGAAGCCTGAATCTTCAGATTTTTAACAATGCAGAAATTCAATCTTGGTATGTTTCGAGAGGAAGGTAAATCAGTAAAGGTCTTGGAAATTGAACAGGAAGATGTAATCTTCTGAAATGCAAAGAAAATCAAGTATATCTAAGCATAAACAAGCAAAGCAATACTTGTCCAAGTCATCTAATAATTTCAGGAATGCTCTGTGTCTCACTCCAGAAGCCCAGAGACAGAGTGTGAGGTTCCTCCCATCCAAGCTCTTAACTTTCAGTTTCCTCTAGCACAGAAACTAAAGTTGACTTGTTGTAACATCTCAGTGATCAGCACAAGGTACAGATAGCTATGCCTAATTTTTTTCATACTAACCTCAACAGATGTAAGAAGTCTGGCATACAACAACCTTTCTCGCAGATCATTAGGCTCCTACAAGAAATTTGTAACCATGAAACTTTAATACTAAAAGGAGGAGGCACTTTCCAGCTACCTCTTCCTTCAGTCTTGCTCACATCTTTGCAGTGGCAGAATGCTTTTTTATTGTTGACATTGCCAGAATGCATTTCATAGATAGGGGAGGGTCTGCTAGGAAATCCTTCCTTGTTAAATATCATGTGATGCATTCACATTCTTCATAAAAGTGCACTATCATGGGCTTGCCAAAGCATAGAGTCATTATAAACATGTAGCTCTATGTAGAACTTGTTGCTCTCCCTCTTAATTCCTAGTAGATTGAATTATTTCAATAATTAAGTTCATGATTCCTCAATCTCTCGTACTATTATGGAGAATCAAAACATAGCATGATAACCTTGCAAAATCTGGAATAGTACTAAACTCCCGATGGGGACATGAATCTCATGTAACTTCTTCAGGTTCTTCTTGTCTCTGGACAGTAGATGCTTTCTGAAGCACAGAAAGTCTTATATGCTAGCAAGCAGATAAACAATAAAGCACAGTGCTCCATAATCCATTTTATGTAGACTGTAGTATATGAAGCAAAGGAATGTCAAAAAAGAGTGATGTTCTTGACTCCCAAGAGATGAGTAAACAGTTTATTATCTGTACAATCATACTGAAAGCTAAGATGAAATGAAGAGCCATACCACTTCATCCTGGTAGATAATCAGACATGTAGTCTGGGAAAGCTCATGCATAGGAAGTCTTGGATGGCAGTGAAAGGAGTTATATCACAGTGCTTGCTGTGTGTGCCTCTGTATTTTGCAAATGAGGGGCTGGGAATTCCGTGGGAACTTCTCGCTCCATCCTCACATTGGAAGGAGCAAAAAGGAGAAAATTCACACTCACAAGGCATTTTATATTATGTCATTAATTCATTAGTGAAGGTATAGTCTTCATGATCTAATCATGCCCCAGGTGGTCCCACTTCTCTACAGATCTGCTGAAGATGTTAAGGTCTAATAGGAGCCGTGGAGAGGATAAGTTCATTCAACCATGGCCTGGGTTTCTCTCTCTATCTTTGTTATTTTCATTATCTTTTGCCTGATTTCATGTAAGATAACTTCTCTGGAAAACTTTATTCAGGATCCTCTTGTTTCCTAAACCTTCATTTCAAGACCCCTACTCTTAATATTTTCCTTTATTGCACTTTAGAATCAAAGATGAATTTCTTCATCTTGGAAGTAAAACAGAAAACTCCTTCTACACTTCTTGTTTTAAGGCTTCCCCAAATTAGTGCACATTTCATCCAGATGCCCTCATCAAAAAGAAAGAGGAATTAGCACTTAGATTTCCTAATAGATTTACTCAATTTAGGGTGATGGCATATTGAGAGGAAAACATGAGTGAAAGTGATGGAGAAGTGATATTTGATTTTTATTTTCTTTGAGTTTTAATTTATGGGGTTCAGAATATTTATCAAAGGGGCAATACTCAAACCAACTCTCATAAATGTTTCTATATTCTTAGGTGTTTAAAATATTAGTTCAGGCTGGGGAGCTAGATCGACCGTCTAAGCACCTGCCTGACAAGTACAAGGACCTGGCTTTGATCTTCCGAATTCACTCTGTGCTGGTCACTGAAACCAAGCGTGGTGGAGCAGGCCTGCATTCCCCATGCTGCGAAGGCTCAGAAAGTAGGATCACTATGAGTCTGAGCTACCAAGATCCTGTATAAAGTTAACAGTAAATAAATAAATAACTCTAAAAATTTAAAAATAATTTAAAAGTGAAATAAAACATCATATCATGAGTGTGAGGAAGTAAAATATTAGGACCTTTGGGCATAAAAATGGTCCAAAGTTACTGAAGGAAGTGATGCTAATTTGGTCTTTCTCTCTAGCCAACGTCAGATGGTTTACTTTCCCTTAAACTCTTAAATTTTTATTTTGACTGGCAGAGAAACTGTAGTTGATTTTCTGTAATATTTTATGGATCAAAACAAGGTAGAACTCAGCTATACTTAATGTCTTCTCATACTAAACTAAACAGATGGAAGAAGTTTCAATATTAGAAATTTTGCATCCAGCAGCCTTACATACAAGTCATCAAGGAACCTCTCTATTCATCTTAAGAATATGAAACATGAAACATGAACATGAACATGAACAGTGTTTGCTACATCTGCTATCTAGTATCTCTATAAACATTGTTATCAGTCTTGCATCATGTTTGAACTTTTCTGCCATCCTGTCAGCAAGTTTAATTCTGTCATATTCTTCATGCTTGCTTGCATTTAATTTCAACTCTTGGTATAGTTTTGACTTTACCATTATAAAATGATAGTCAGTGATAGGACATAAACCTTGCACAAGTATAGTTTTCTTGAACATATTTATCATGTTTCAAATGATAGGTGAATTTATAAAATAAATTGTATATAATATTTTGTTATACATGTACACAGAAAGTGGCAAAAATGAAACAGGCTTCTGTACATGATTCATATCAAAATGTGGTCACAAGGCAAAACTGTGTGTGTAGCAAAGAGTCACAAATTTAATAGTTATTTTACTGTAGAAAAGTGATGTAGACATGCTTCATTGCACATTCCTAAGAAGTTCCCCCTAACGGATGATGAATACCATTAATGGTAGATGTGGGGGAAGAAAATGTGGAGATAGGCGCAGATCTTGCAGTGTTTCGAGTGTGGGCTATGCCACATCAAAGTCCCTGACTCCTCTTTCTATTTAATGTTTCCTGGAGTCTATCCTCACTGTATTTCTAGAAGACCCTGACTCTTCCCTTAACCATGGTTCTTGTCCTTTTGACTCTTCATTAATTAACTCTCACTTGTGTTGTGTCTTCTATGGTGTTGGACCATGTTCTCAGTAGTCCTATCATAGTCACATGTTGGAAGTCCACATGTGCTACAGTGCAGGATCAAAGCATTTATTTTCTCTGACTACTTAAATATGGTCTGAGTTTTTCCTTCATTAGTTATTAGAATAGTCAGTTTTCTGTCTATAAGCTATGGATCAATCTTGCTGAAATCCTTCAAGATTTCTCCCAGTTTGCTTAAAGAAAAATAACAAGGAACACTCCTTATTCCTTACAAGACCTTAGCAGGTCTGCTTAAATTATGTATATCTTTTTGCTTCCTAAGTTTTATATTCCTTACAGAAAATTCTTTAAAAAATGCACAACACATCTTGCTTTGTCATATTTCATGTCATTTTTAATTCCCTTTTTTTCATGGAATAACATTGAAACCTTTTTTGCTGTTATTTCCTCTCATTCAATCATTAAGTCTCAGCCAACGTTGTCATCTGGAGGCTTCCAGAGTACCCAACATGACAGTGTTGTGCCTTTAGACCTCTATATCACCTGTGTATTTACTTGATGGAACTCAGCTGATGGTGTGGATTTCGATTTTTTGATAAATTTAACAATTATTTTAGTTTAGGAATCATGTGTTTCTTTACTATTTGTTTAATAGAAGTGTTTAATTTTCTGAGGCTATTAGTTGCTTCCTTCAAAACCTCAAATTGAGAAAGCACCATGAATGAGAGGTGGATCCATACAAAGACATATTATAGCAAGATAAATTAAAGAATGTTAATGCAAAACAAATACTCTAAAAGACACCAGAAAGGAAGTGTGGATAGCCTACAGTGAATGAAGACTAATTTTGAAACTGATTCTCAGCAACAAAACATTGTAATAAGAGGAATAAATTTATATAATGCTGGTCTACAATCTCATCTATTTTGCACAGGAAAAATGTTTTAAAAGTAACAAATTTTAGGGCTGGCCAAATAGCTCAGTGAATTAAAGTGCCTGCAAGCAGGTGCAGCGGCCAGGGTTCTATCCCCAGGCCTGCTGTGCCGGCCCTGCCCCTGGATCCCGCTGAGAAGGCAATTGAGACTGGGAATGGTAGTGCACACCTATAATACCAGTTCTTGGGAGGCTGAAAACAGGTAGATCACTACTAGTCTGATCTAGTAGTGATACCCTGAATACCCTGCAGTCCCTTCTCTGAAATAAAAAACAAAAAACAAAAAACAAAAAAATAAACGTAACAAATTTTGGTTGGTGACTCTGACACACAATGTAGTTGTAAAATATAACTTGGTGATTTTGGAGTCAATGACTGGAAATTGATCCTGTGTGGGAGGTTAGAATGAGCCCTCATGTTTTAAAGCAGTCAAGTTACCTCAGTTTTTGAAAAAAAAAAACATCCTGCCTGGACACTGTTGGCTATTAGTTGCTAGGCAACCTTGTGTCTTATAACTCTGCAAAGGTATAAATAAATGTCCATACTATTGTTCTAGGGTCCTTTGCCTATGAGGCACAGCCCTATCCCACTATGTCAGCTGTTAGCTCTTGTCTTTATTTTTTAAATCCTAACCCTTTTCTCTCAGGGACTACCAAGAGAAAAACAGACCCCTACACTGCTGCGAGATGACAGAAGGTTCTGAATAATCTTTTTTAACCTCTTGAATGAGAGCATTCATACATTTTGTTGTTGAAGAATATGGTAGAGTAACAACTGGTAGTCAACTTGTAATCAACAGCTGAACTAAATCAGTGTGGTACTGGATGTGGCAGGCCTACATGAAGAGTGTTGTCAACAAAAAAAAAGGAGAACTGGAGAATTAGAAGAGGTGTCATTAGGGAGGAATAGCTTCTCCTGGGGCTATTGGTTCTTCTGCAGAAACTTGCTATAATGGTTGTCCTGACATGAACTTGGATGTGTTCATTATCAAAGGAGACCAGGATGTTGTTGTCACTGAGAATGGCTAGAGTTCATTTTGTGGGAGTGTTGATTCTTACTCTGAGCATTGCTTCTGGGATCCAGTGAAGAATCCTCAGCCTACTGGAACAGATTCTTCATTCATCTGGAAGAAACTTTATCTCTTGCCCCACCAAGCTGGGAGCCTTCTGAGTGCACATCCATGAAACTACAGACTTCTGTAATATATTGTCCTGAGCTCTTGGCATTCAGTTAGACTCCTGATTGGTTTCTCATCTTTCACTAGACTCACTCAGGAGATTGGTGTTGGATCCATGCGCTCAGCTGGATTCTTGGCCTTTAACATGTGTATGTATTTTCTGTACTTTTGCATTTGACTATTTGAGTGACTATCATAAAATAGTACTAAAAATTGCATGCCCTATGTTGGATTGTTTCCCTTGTAAACCCTGACTACAACAAAGGATTATTGAATTTAATTGTGGTGAAGTGATACAGATTCAAAAAGAATTTCAATTAGTAAAGTACTTGAATATATTCATTAAGTAGCTTTCTGCAACATCTAGATTCCTAATTTCTAAGTAAATCTAGTTCTGCAGTTGTAGAAGTTGTGCTTTTCAGCTGTCTTGTGTGAAAACTAAATTGTGGAACAATATTTTAGAACTAAATGAAAATGATATTTAAAGAGAAAAACATGAACATCTATTCTCTGTTACTAGAGGCCTCAATAGGTTTGAAAGGAAAAGACATATAAAGAATCATTGATAGGAAGCAGTGTTCAACAACAACAAATAACAAGTAAATCTAAGTATACCGCAGGTCAAAAGTAAGTCAAATGAAAACAAACCTTGGATAACCACTAAGAAGACGGCAATGCACAATGTATTAATTGTTGAAACTGTCCTATTAAACAGTTTTGAAACTTTTATCGATATTTGTTTCTCAGTAAAATAAGATAAACAAAAAATAACAAACGACTAAGGGAGCTTGTGTTTTGAAAAGAGTTTCTGATGAAAGAAAATACTGGAAATGTCAATAGGGTAGAGTCAGAGCAAAAAAAATAGAACGCTTCCCTAATATCTTTGTCTTAAACCATAAAATACAGGTATGAGTGTAAAATCATGGTAATGAGAAAGAGAATATAAAGTGTCATAACTTCAAGGACAGACAGCAAAAAATACCAAAGTATATAAATTTACTGCATACCTAAATTGTCTAGCCAAGTATATAATAACGTATCAAATTTGATTCCAGACATCTACTTTTTGTTATTAAGAAAACTTTGAATGGGGAAAAGTGAAAAAAGAAGTACTATGAAAAAGTAATTTAAAATGGGCTGAGGAGATGACTCAGTGGAATAAGCGCTTCCCTGGCAAATTCAAGGGTCTGAATTCAATCTCCGGTTCCAAAAAAAAAAAAAAAAAAAGCAATTAAAGAAATGTTTACATATATTTTCTTCAGAATGTGATCGCTCAAGTAACAAAAATTATTTTAATGAGAAATATGATTATTTAATGTATTAACATAATAAGCAACACATTTACATGCAGCTGGCTATGTATGTCAGCATTCATATACAAATAAATATAAATAAATACATGTGTGTATATATATTATTAGAGTGGTATCAAACAGGAAGATAAAAATATCTATTTATATTTGTTAGTTTCTACATTCAAAGACATAAAATTAGAAAGATGTCTTACATTGTTATTCTTTGCATCTTTGGCACCAGAACATAATGATAGAACCTTAAGGGTTTTTCCTTCAGTATGTTGGGCATCAATACCCTTGGTTATTTGCAGCATTCAACTTCTGTGGAAAACTCTCAGAATGCTTTAAAGCTAAGGATACCTGAATATGTGACACAGCTTGTCTAGTGCAGGTAGAAGGTGGGATGCAATTAGGTGATCATGACACAGCACAGGTAATCATGCATGCACTGGATATAGCACTATGTAAGCATGTAAATATGTAGTAACAAATTCCACAAAAACTGTATGTTAAAGATGAAAGTAGTGAGGGCCAGCCAAATAGTTCAGTGAATTAAAGTGCCTGCAAGCAGGCGCGGAGGCTAGGGTTTCAATCCCTGGGCCTGCCATGCCGGCTTCTCCCCTGGGGCGTACTGAGACTGGGTGTGGTGTCTCACATCTGTAATTGCAGCTCTTGGGAGGCTGTAAATGGGAGGATCACTACTAGTCTGATCTAGTAGTGAGACCCTGAACACCCTGTAGATGCTTCCCTAAAATACAAAAAAAAAAAAAAAAAAAAAAAATGATGAAAGTAGCTTTGCAATCTTGGGAAGTTGCCCCTCTTGAGCACTACTGTGCTGCCTGCTGCCTGCTGTTATGGCTGATGTCTTGCACAGTTTACTCTTTAAAAATGGGAGCCTAATACAAGAATATATTATCTCTGTCCTCCCAAAGGGTTTACAACCTCTGTTCTGTTTCTCAAAATTATGATCTCAGCTTCACACTATCCCTCAGTTTAGGATAGCTTACATTCCACATCAATCTCTAATTTACTCTCTAAATATAACTAAGGAACTGGTTTTACCTTTCTGACACTTTTTTTTCCCTATTAGAGTAAAAGAGAAAATAAAACAACTACCAAAATTTTATAACTAATTTAAGCACTATGTGACCTAAATAATTGTAAAATACCAGGTAACAAATATGTGATCAGCAGATATATTGTACATTTTAATGCTATCTATCTGCTTCTGTTACTCATAATTAACTCCAATCTTGGCCTCGAGTAGATGTGCCTGAGACAGAGTCCTGATGAATCCACACATGGAGAAGGGGAGAACAAGGAAGGGAGGTGGGAGAGCTACAGAGGAGCCACTGGTGTTCGAGGAAATGAGTGGAAACAGACACTTTACAACAGACAGGGCCAGAATTCCTCCTGACACTAGGACATTCATACAAAACATCAAAAGACACTCAACTGGCAGACAAAGTACCCATTACGTCCCCTCACGTAGAAAACAAAATCTCAAAAGAAATATTTATCCTGACCTAACATCCCTCCCAGAACCCAGTCTCTGGCCACTAAGCTCAGACTGGATTTCAGCCCCCATCTTGCCCTTAGCCAGGCTACTCTGAGCATCACACAGCTGTGTTACACATTGAAAGGTGTAATTTTTAAGATCACACACAGAGTATAAATTGAAATATTGCTTACAGCCTTGATCCAAACTGATTTATGTGATATAGACCATTTGCAAATGAAATATAAAATAAAGAGGCTCCTTGAGAAACACTAATTTAGAATCAGATTTTTTTTTAATTATCAAAGCTATGGATTTAAAGTACAGAATTTATAAAACACAAAAAAATTCCCTACAATAAGGTAAAAAGCATTTCTAAAAATGTATCTTTATTGCTGTTTTGTTACTATGTTTCTGATTTCTTCCTTTGTTTCTGACCATAATTTTTGCTCTTTGATTTTACTTTATATGCTTCTGTTGTAGTACTGGGGATTGAACTGAAAATCTTAGTGCTAACATTTTGAAAAGATGTTTTGTTTTGTTTTATTTGGTTTTGCTTTTTTTGTTTCCAGGAACTTTCTTGGTGAGTCTCTTAATTGCCCAGGCTAGTGAGGACTCAGGACATAGGAGAACCTGTACTGTAACATCATGTAACTCAGTTCTGTCCCAAATTTCCTGATCAAGGAGATTATGGGACTACAGAGGAAAGTGATCGATGATGTAGAGTGTGCCTAAGGAGAATCACATGGAGAGAAAACATTCACTCAGGCTTTCACAGAGAGCACATTGGCCAAGCAATGGCTGTGACTCATCCACATGGCTGACACTGACAAAGGATCTACAATCTGAGGTACAGGATCTCAGGATAAATCCTGAGGGGATTTGACTGACCTTGGCAGATACAAAAGTCACATTTCTTGTTTCATAGATCTTGCTTTATCTTTGTCTTAACCATCCAACAGAAAAGTATAAAAACAAAGTATAAAAAGTGAAGCCATATTAATATGCTGAGCTGTAAAAGGCTCAAGTCAACAACTTCTGACATTGCCAGTCCTATGGATAACCCACTAATAGTGTGGACTATTGGACTATATTGGATTATTTTGCTGAATTCACACACCTACAATGTTTAAATGGCAATGGAATACCCATCTCTGACAAAACTAAACAAAAAAGGGGACACAAATGAAGGATCATTTTGTATCTGTATATATGAAATAGTTAGGATAGCTATACAGATACTTTTCATTAATTCAATGAGAAGAAATATTTGTAATAGTAGTGTTTGGACAGGATATAATGTCTGCATCTTGTACTATGAATAAGCACTAAGAAGTCAACAATATGCAATGTATTAATTGTGGAAACTGTCCTATTAATTGGTTTTGAAACTATCTCATTGCTATTTGTTTCTCAATAGAATTAATTTTAAAAAAATAAATTGCCCACGCTGAGTCTGAACTTTGAATCCTTCTGTATAACCTTCACAAAGTGTGGGGATTTTAGGCATGCATTACCTAAACTTGTATATTATATATTTTATTCTTAAACTTATAGCTTATCTCTATGAACATCATTATCAGTGACATCCAGGATTTTAACACTCCGGTAATGGTTCTACATGTGTGTTAGAATTGGGTGGTTGTACCCTGTTTCTCATGGTTTGATGGCATTAAGGAAGAGAGTGATGAAGACAGATCAGTTGGGGTGCAGCTGCTCACACATTTTTCCCTTTTCTAAAAATCTTGAGTAGTACAAAAAATTTTAGAAAATAATGCTGAGACTCAACTTACACATCAGTAAACCACATCTCCTTTCTTGCCTGTCTTCCTGTGTATCCTCTCCTGAGTACATGTCTTGGAGTCACACTCCAGCCCTTGCTCAGGACCAGGAAATGTCTCAATTACTCCTAGACAGCAGGAGCACAGAAGGAAGAGAACAGGGAATGGAGGAGAGCGGATGGTGGAGCCAAAATGGCAACAACTGGGTGGGGGATTTTGTCATAGACTTGTCACCACTGCTCTAGTCTCTTCCACTTCTATGTTTCTCTTATTATTTAGTGGAGAAATCAGTTGCTCAACAATTTCTTGTTGAAAAGTCATAAATGGGAGGAAAGGAGAGCAACTTACAGTACAAATGACCAGAATCATGGCTTATCTTTTGACACACTTGCTTTCTAGGACAGCATATTATTTTGATTTCTTATTCTAGGTATTACAGCCAGAGCCCAGCTTTGGGAAGTAACTCTTTATTTACAATTTAGTTGTCATAGTCCAAATGGGTCTATGCATCATCTTTTGCCAGGATGACTATGAATTGATCAACAAATTGATGAAATATTAAGGATTCTTGTTAAAGCTCATCCTTAAACTTATGAAGAGATAACTAGAGAAGAAGAATATTAAGAGGTTGATTATCGCAGTCTGAAGGGAGAAGATAACATTCATGTGTCCCCGACAAAGGAGCTTGTTTCTTGTGTTCCACAAATTGGCAGAAGTGTAGTTGGCAGGTCACAACTTTAAAATCTGGGATTGCAAAAAAAATTTTACAAAGTAATACTCAGATTTACCTTACACACTGTAAATATCCCATTCGCATATTTTTCATCACTTTGTGAGGAAATCTGGTTGATTATAGGAGTTGCGTTTTCATGCTTACTCAGCATACTGGAGATGTTTAAACTTCGGTCACCACTCACATTAAACACAGTTGAGTATTTGTATATCTCCATGAACCCATCTTAACCACAGTAATGTGATACAGAAAGGATATTGGGGGGTTAAGCTTGTCCTTAATTGTCATTTCAAAAACTTTGACTCGGAAGAATTCGTTCTCTGTAGCCACAGTGGCATGAATCATCATGCGCTCTGGTTCTCTAACATTATATGTAAATGGTTCTGCCATTCTCAGCACCACTACTGCCTTGCAGCCCTGCTGGAACCAGTGTCTTCAGAAGGTTCACTGGGGACACACTGCAGTCATGGCTTGTACTTGGACAGTACAGAAGAAAAGCACAAGCATTATTCAGGCAATACTCAGTAAGAGCCATCTGAGGCTCAATGTGGATGCTCAAATATCACTTAAATTAGAAGACTGTGGGAAGATACTGTTTGGTGACTTATTAAGAACAAAACTACTACTTTTTTGTAGGTATTGCAGCATTTCTGCCAGTTGCTTAATGAAAAAGGAATAAAGTCATTGTAAAGACTTAGAAAATGTGAGCAATAATATTAATAAACTTAGAAGGTTTATCATTTATGTAAAAATTCTGAAATCAACATTCACATCCCACTTTTTATTCAAGTACCATGAAATATTCTAACGGGGGCCAGAGAATGTCATTTAAAAATTTTAAAACTAGGTTTAAAAATGTTTCTAATTGACTTCCACATTTCTCAGCCACTTCTTGCCACCTGAGCAGAAAAAATAATTAACTTTAGGAATTTCAGAACTTATCCCAGCATGTGTAAAGTATTGTCTGTATTACCTGAGGTAGAGGGCAGTTAAATAAGTGAGATATACTTATGAAAATATTTGAATAAATGTAAATCAGAAAAGAATCTATGAAATATGTTCATTTGTTTATGCATTCTAAAATGGAAAGTTAGTATGTAACACAGGTTTATGTTCAGATATACATTTTACTTAATATTATTTCATGAAGCTTTTGAGACACTACAAATTCAATATATTGTATTTCTTATGAAATTACTCTGAAGCTGAGAAAAACAAATTTCTCTTCCAAATTTCAATTTCAGGCAATTCATACCCAAGTCAATTATTTTAAAGTCTATAGGGATCATAGTTGATTGCTTATTACTCAACTGTAGAGGAACAAACATTTTTATTTTTTATTAAATGAAGGATCAGAATCAAATTATTTCAGCTTATCTGAATATTATAGACACTACTCTGCTCCCCTAATGTACAACTGAGAACTAAGAATTATTGTTTTTAATTTTACTGTGGATTTCTAAGAGACATCTGGATATTCACTATAAAACCACTAATAAGACTTAACTTCTAGTAAGTCTCTTCAGCAAGAGACTGGAATCTACAGATTTGTTTTAGCAAGGCAAGAAATATTGCTTATTATGATCCAAGAGGAAGGTCAATCAGTAAAGTTTTCAGAAACTGAATAGCAAGATGTTGTAATCTTCTGAAATGATAAGAAAATCAAGTATTTCTAAAGGTAACCATGCTGGTGAGAATATTCCAATAATTTCAGGAGTGTTGTATCTGGGTCTTCCTACTGCTGAAGCCCAGGGACAGAGTGTGAAGCTCCTCCAACCCACACTGTTCTTTCAATCTCGTCTAGCAGTGACACTACACTTTTCTTCCTGTACTATCTCAGTGATCACGACAAATTAGAACTCAGTTATACTAAAACTTTTAATACACAACTCAACAAGTTAAAGAAGTTCCAAGAGTAGAATTTTCATATCCAACAACCTTACACACAAGGTATTAGGAACCTGTATGAAACTTGGAACATGAAACTCAAATGAGATAAGGAAGCTCTTTCCAGATACTTCTCCCTTCAGTCTTATTCACAGTGTGGCAATGGCAGAATTTTTATTGCTAACATTATCATTAATGCATTTCCTGAGTAGAAGAGGATATATTAGAGAATCCCTACTTGTTAAATATTACATAATTCATTCATGCTGTTCTTAATAGTGCATCACTA
Organism: Octodon degus; assembly: GCF_000260255.1. Classification (NCBI taxonomy): domain Eukaryota; kingdom Metazoa; phylum Chordata; class Mammalia; order Rodentia; family Octodontidae; genus Octodon; species Octodon degus. The sequence goes on from NW_004524692.1 coordinate 8,683,799, forward strand.
TCGAGCATGCCAAAGCATAATATCACTATGAACATGTAGCTCTATCATACAACTGGCTCTACCTACCCTCTTGAATATTACTAGATTGAATTATTTCATGATTACTCAGCTTGTATTATGATTCAGAAACAACACAGCATGATAGCTGTGAAAAATCTGGAAGAGTACTAAACTTTAGGAAGGTTCATTGACATCCTGTAACTTCTGAAGTTTTTGTTTTTGTTTTCTTCTGGACAGTAGATGCTTTCTGGAGTATTGCAGCTCTCATATATTTGAAAAAAGATAAACAATTAAGAACAATGTTCAACAATCCATCTTGTGCAGTTTGCATTAGATGAAGCAAAAGAATGCTGAAAACTTCAGATGTTTTTGACTTTATTTTTTTGAAAGCAAGAAAATGTTTACTTTATATATCTAAACTTCCTTCTTCACACACATTTTTCAGTGACATCCACTACATCATTCTCTCCTACTGATTTAATTTGTTTTGTTTTGCTAAAACAGATTATCACAAACCAAGGAATTCAAAAAGAACAGAAATTTATTTCCCAAACTTCTAGAGGATGGGGAGACTTAGTGTGGTGACTGGCATTTGTTGGGAACTTCTTGCTCCATCCTCACGAGGGAGATAGAAAAAAAAAGGAACAAAATCTCACAAGCCATTTTATATACAGTGTCACTAATTCATTAATGAGGGAAGAGGATTCATGACCTAAGTATGCCCCAGTAGGCCCCACCTCTCTGAGACACTGCAGAAGCTCTAATAGGCACTTTGGAGCAGTTAAGTTCATTCAACCATAGCATGTATTTCTCTCTGGCCTTTTCTCTGCTATTTCCATTATCTATTTCCTGATTTCATCTAAGGTACATAACTACCCTGGAAAACTTTACTGAGGATCATCCCCAGTTTCTTAATCCCTTTATTTTAAGAATCCCACTGTTTGCCCTTAATTTTGCATTTATGTTACTTTGTCCAGGGATCAAAGATGACTTCCTTACTCTTACAAATAAAATAGTAAGCTCACTCTAAATATTTTGTTTTGGGACTTGGTAAAATGACTGAAATCTATATTTTGTTCAGATTTACAGAGCAAAAACTAAAAGAGGAATTTAGATTATCTAATAGTTTTTCCCATTCTTGGTATATGGAGAAGAAAAAGTGATCAAAAGTAATGCAGAAGTGGTTATTGAACTGTTTTAAGTTTTAGATTCGGGGGTTGAGAATACTTTGCCCCAGGGCAAGGATTCATATTAACTCTAATAAATGTTTCTGTCTCCTAAGTGTTTAATATATCATATCATGAGTGTCAGGAAGTAAAACATTAGCACCTGTGGGCATACAAAATGGTCTAAATTTAATGAAACAATTGATACTAATTTGGATTTTCTCCTTAGCCAGTATCAAATGGTTACCTTTTCCTTAAGATGTTAAACATGGGGTGCACTAGGTTAAATTTCCTACAAAAAAATACCCCTTAGAGATGTAAGGATATTAATAGGTAACTATATTTTATTATATATAATTTTATTGTATATAATATATACAATATTTTATATATTTTATCATATATATTTAAGAGTATTTCTATTAATGAATCAGATTAATTTCATGAGTTATATTATATTACATAATTCACATCTAACAAGAACATGAAATAACAATAAAATAAAATGTTAAATTTTCAATATGTACTGTACATTTAAATAGTCATTTTTAATGTCTTAAATAGACAATATTTTCAAAAGCAATTTTTCTTTACCTAAATTAAACAATAATAGAAATAAATTCCTATATGAAATACAATAAAGATACAAATGAAATTTTAAAACAAAAATAATCTTTAGGTATCATACAAAAATTTTGCTTACATTGATAACATATGTGTTTTTCTTTCCTGTATGTTAAATATATCCTACAAAGAAAAATACAGTGGTGGCCATTTGCTCTCACGATTACTAATATGTAAATTTTGTTGTATTATAGATTTTTATCCAGATATGTATTTTGCTTAATATTATTTCATAACACTTTTCATGCCACTGTCATCTCACTATATTTTATTTACATTAAATTACTGTTCTAAATTGTATGAATTCTCTAGCCAAGAGAAGCAATGTTCTTTCTCAAATGTCAACTTTGCTAATTCATACACATCATTAATTTCATAATCTACAAATGTCAGAACAAACTGTTGGCTGGTGGGTGGTAGCTCTTCAGTTTATCATCAAGTAGCATGGTGCCATGCTTGGAAACGGGGTCCCCTCAAAAGGGAGTGCAGACAAATGAACTGTGGCAGAAGAAACCTGAGCAGCTTAATTGAAGAAAATCCTCTATAAGAGAAGACTGAATTCTGGATTTGAAACCATCTCAATGTATATCAAAGAAAAAATCAAGAAGATCTCTAGAATATACAAGTCTTCAAGAGGAGAGTAAATATGTGCTTTGTGCTTCTTCCGTTACTTCTGAAAGAAGACTGAGTCCATTCTTCATGCTTCCCCCTATTATCGCTGGGATAACATGGTCTGAGAGAAAAGAGTATATCTCCACTCTATGCTTTCTTCAGTGTCTCTGGTGTAGCAGGGCCTATGAAAAGAGTGTAAGCAGTGTGAAAACACATGCCTTTGTCAAATAGACTGACCATAACCCCAAGACTTGAGCCTCAGACCAGCAGTACATGTGTCTGCAGAGGCCAGAGTAATTAGAGAGACGAGCAACACAGGAGAGTCTGAAGTAGCAGTGAGGAGCTAGCAGTTGGACTGTGGAGAAATCCACCAACAGAAGACCAGTCCCAACTACACATGCAAAGGCCAAGATTAGCTCCATCCTCAAAACATGTCTGGAATTAAATATGTACATTATCATGGTACTGTAAACAACAGTGGTATTTTACTACTTTTAGTCTCCTTTTTTTATCTGATTGGTTATTCCTTTTTATTTGGCTGTATTTTATCTTGTTTTGTTCTATATTCTATAGTTATTTTTTCATTTATATTTTTTTTCCTTTTTTATTCTCTCTTCTCTCTGGTCTTACCTTTATCTTTATTTCTTTTCTTTTTCATTCTCTTTTTCTCTTCTGTATTTCAATATTTAGTTTCTTTTCATACTTTTCTATAGACATCCTTTCCCTCTTTCCTCAACTACTTCTTGAATTTAAACTTTGAAGTGAGTAAACATCGTCTTTGCTCTTTCTACTTATTTTATTTTATTCTTTTCCTCCTGTGTCCTTCAGTTTCTCCAGACTTGGGTGATCATCCTTTAACCTCCAGCCCTGACTCTTGTATATTTAATCTTCTTAAAACTTTATTTGTTTTTTATTTTAAAGAGTACAAAATAGTGAGAGGAAAAAAAAAAACGCATTAGAAACAATGCACAATTTCACTAAATGAAGTAATAGAAATTCAACAATGGTTGCTGTATTATATGATGCTATCTTCAAATTACTTGTTCTGGTTACCAGATATAAATGTGTAAAATTCATTTTAAAAAACAAAGAAAAACAATGATAAAGAAATTCAAAAGAAGAAAAACATCAGAGTAAAAAGAAAAAAAAAAACATTAACTGTTTCCTTCAAAAGACTAGCAGTACAGTGGTGGTTCAGTTCTTATTCTTTCATAAGGAGAGATGGCTCCACCTGACATCAGATTGAATCTCTTCTTTATGTTTTAAATTGTCTCATCATTTTCCTTTGGAAATATCAGAGCTGCACCAACAGCTGCAAGGTGTAGTAAAGAGAATTAACATAAGATTGATTGGAGTCAATGAAATAGCTGGAGACAGCAAAAGTGACATAAAAATTCTTCAGAGAAATAATGACCTAAAACTTCTCAAGCATGAAAAAAAATTAACATACAAGTAAATGAAGCATATAGAATGAAAAACAGTCATGACCAAAATAAAATTACACCACATCATATAATCACAAGATTCCTGAAATTGAGCACAAGAACAGAGTATTAAAAGCTAGTAGCAAAAAGAAACAGATCACCTATAAAGTAAAGCTCATAAGATTCACAGAACACTTGTCCACACAAACTCAGTCAAGAAGACCTAGGATTATAACATTCATATCCTAAAAGTAAACAACTTCCAACCCAGATTGATGTACTCTGCAAAACCCTCTTTCAAAATTCATGGAGAAATAATATACAACTGAAGAGATTTATGAACATCAAACTGACACTACAAAGATTAAGGAATTATAAGGTAGAACGTGATAAAAAAAAATGACCACGATTCCATGAACAACAACAAAAATAAACCACCAGCTTGGGTATGCAATTAAACAGAGGGAAAAATAGTGAAAAAAATAGCAAAAAATCATGACAAAGATAAGCCAGTACACAACAGCTACAACTGTTATAACTATGAAAATGAATGGCTTCAATTCACCAATCAAAAGAAATAGACTTGTAGAACAAATCAAGAAACAAGATCCATCAATATGTTGTATACGAGAAACAAATTTAACTCAAAAGGAAATTCATAGACTGAAAATCAAAGAATGAAAAAAAATATTTGATGCAACAGGAACCCATAAAAAGCAGGGGTAGCTATGCTATTTTCAGATAACTTCAAACCAAGAATAATCAAACGGGATAAAGAAGGTCACTACACACTTGTTAAGAAATCTTCAAGATTTACAATAACAATTATAAATATATATCCACTAAATACAATAGCACCCAACTATTTAAGAAAAATATTGATAGACATGAGAAATCAAATAGTACAACTGCAAGGGGAGAACTCAATACCAAATTTTCACGAAGGGATAGATCAACTGGACAAAAATCAGCAAAGAAGTAACAGAACTGATCCAAACGTGAATAAATGCCTTTAGTAGATGTTTTCAGACTGTCCCCCTCTACATCATCAGAATGCACATTCTTCTTAGCTTTACATAGAATGTTGTCTAAAGTAGACCATACACTGATCCAAAATACATACTTAAATAAATGCAACTGATTGAAATTATTCCATGCATATTATCTGACGATAGTGCAATGAAATTAGAAATTAATGACAAAATACAATGTAAGAACTCCATGTACACATGAGAATTAAATAACACCTTCCTAAGTAACCAATGGGTCACAGATGAAGTAAAAGGAGAAATTAAACATTATCTACAACTAGAATAGAATGCAAATAAAACATGCTGGAACTTACAGAATGAAATAAAAGCAGACCTAAGAGGGAATTTTGTACCTGAACTCTCCCATCAGGAAAACAAAATGAGCACAAATAAACAACCTAGTGTTCTATCTAAAAATTCTACATAAAGAAGAGCAAGGCCTACACAAAACCTACAGAAGGGAGGAAATTATAAAGATAAGAGCAAAAATTAATGGAATGGAGATCAAAGAAACAATACAGAGAATTACTGAATCAAAGATGTGTGCTTTGAAAAGATAAATAAAATTGATAAACCTTCAGCCAACCTTACCATAAAGAGGAAAGAAAAGACTCAAATTCTTGCATTCAATAATGATTAGGCTGAAGTCAGTGCAGATATTTTTCCTCTTTTCAATTTTTTGATCAGCTTTGCATGCTTATATCTGGTAATCTGAACAACTAATTTGAATACAAATATGCAATATATGAACATTGAATTCCTATTACTTTGTTTAGTGAAATTCTGTATCATTTCTAGTATTTTGCTATTTATTCTCTTTTTAAAAATTAATAAACTCAAAAAAATTCAAAAGATCATCAATACTTACCTCAAAAGAGTTTATTGTCATAGGATGAAAAATACAGAAGTAATTGGCTCATTCCTAGATATATATCAATTATCAAACCTTAGTCAAAAAGATATACAAAATATCAAAAGCCAATGTCAGTCAATGTAATTGAAAATGTAATAAAATCCTTAACCAACAAAGAAAGTCCCAGATCCTAACAACTTCACTGCTGAATTGTACAAGAAATTGACAGAAGATTTAATGTCAGTACTCTTAAGTGAAATAGAAAGAGAGACAATACTCCCTAACATGTTTACATGTTTATAGAGGAAAGTATCACACTGATATCAAAACCAGAGAAAGACCCAGTGAAAAAAAGACTACTATAGACCAATCTCCATAATGAATATAGATGCAAAAATTTTCAATAGGAAGCAAGCAAAGTGAATTCAACATATCAGCAAGATTATGCACCACAACCAGTTGGGATTTAATCTACTAATGCAGGCGTGTCTCTCTCAATCTCTCTCTCTCTCTCTCTCTCTCTCTCTCTCTCTCTCTCTTTCTCTCT
>NW_004524692.1:8690155-8696991 GCF_000260255.1 Octodon degus
AGAAAAAGCTTTTAATAAAGTACATAACTTGGGCCAAGGAGATAGCTTGGCAGTCTAAGCACCTGCCTGGTAAGCACAAGGACCCAAGTTAGATTTCCAGTACTGCTTACCACACTGGCCCTGTGCCAAGCTGGCCACCAAAACTAGGCATGGTGGCACACACTGTAACTCCACCACTGGGGAGCCTGAAACAGGAGGATCACTGTGAGTCTGAGCTGCATAGTAAGACCCTGTACCAAATAAATAAATAAAACATTAAAAAAAAACTGCAGAACTCAATCATGATTAAAAATGCAATGCGAAATTATAACTGATTGTCTTTATTGCAATCTCATGAAAGCCATCTATGACAAACCAACAGCAAACAACATGCTCAATGGACAAAAATTGTAAGATTTCACTCTAAAATCAGGAACAAGAAAAATATCTCCACTGTCACCACTCCTTTTTAACATAACTTTGGAAACATTAGCTAGAAAAATTAGTCAGGAAAGAGAAACAAAATAAAGATAAGGAACAAAGAAACTAAATAATCATTATTCACAGATGGTATTATACACTATATAGAAGACTTTAAGATATCCACCAAAAGATTTCTAGAGTTAATAAACAAATTCAGTTGCATGCCTGTATAAAAAATTTATACTCAAAAATTAATAGAATTTTTGTACACAAACAGCAATGTCATTGAGAGAGAAATTAGGTAAACCAGATTCTTTACAATAGAATCCATAAAATGAAATGCTTAGAAATTATCTAACAAAGCAAATCAAAGATTTATATATTGAAAATTACAGTAATCTGAAAATGGAGATGGAAGAGGATATCAGAAAATGGAAAGATATCCCTTCCTCAGGAATAGAAGGAATCAGCATAGTGAAAATTAGCACACTCCCATAATTGTTATGCAGATTCAATGCAATCCTGACCAAAGTACCATTTGTATATCTCACATAGAGAAAATATTACAAAAATTTGTTTGGAAACAGATGAGACCTAGACTAGCGTGGCAATCTTGACCAATAAAGGCAGGGCAGGAGACATCATAATCCTTGACAAGAAATTAAACTGCAAAGCTATTGTGATAAAATTCATTCTTATTTGTGGAGCTAAGTTCATTTTGATTCCTCTTTACTCTAGATATCTTTTAGTAGTGTGTGTAGCGTTGGCTTGGTAGTCTTGAATTTCTTTAGTTGTTCTTTGTCATGGAAATATTTCACCTTTCCATTAAACTTGAAAGAGAGTTTTGCAGGGTATATCAGTCTGGGATGGAATTTGTTTTCTAGAAAGACTTGAAGTACTTTCTCCAAGCTTTTTTTTTTTTTTTTTTTTTTTTTTCTTCAGAACTGGGGATTGAACTCAGGCCCTTGCACTTGCCAGGCAAGCATTTATTCTACTGAGCTATCTCCTCAGCCACATCCATGTTCTTCTTGCCTCATCTTGTTTTGAGCTTGTAAAATGACTGAGATCTAAAATTTATTCAGATTTACTGAGCAAATAGGGAAAGAAGAATAGGATTGCATATTTCCTAATAATTTTGTTCAATTTTCTATATTTGCACATTGAGAAAAGAAAATGACTGCAAGTGATGGAGAAGTGTTACTTGAATTGTATTTACTTTTAAGTTTAGATCAGGGGCTTTTCAGTCTACTGTAGTTTTCTGCTTTCCTTAATTTCTCTCTCTGTGAATTTGTTGCTTATGTACAGGAATGCTATGGATGTTTATGTGTTGACTTTTTATCCAGTCTCACTCCTAAACTTCCTTATTAAACCTGTAAGCCTTTGGAGGGGCTTTTGGAGTCTTTTATGTACAGTACCATGTTATCTTCCAATAGAGATAGTTTAACTTCTTCCTTTCCTGACATTATTTCTTTTATCTTTTTCTCTTGTCTAATTGTTCTGGCTTATGTTTCTAGAGCTATATGGAATATGAGTGGAGAGAGCAGACAGACACCCTTGCCTTGCTTCTGATTTTAGAATGAAAGCTTTCATATTTTTGCCATTTAATATGACTTTAGCTGTTGGTTCATAATAGATGGCTTTTTATCCAATTAAGTTAAAGACCATCTATTCCAATTTTTTATAGGCTTTTTTTTATCATGAATCAGTGTTGGGCATTGTTAAATACTTCTTCTATATCTAGTGAGATGATCATTGTTTTTTCTTTATTTCTGCTAACATGGTGTATTACATGTATTAGTTTGCATAAGTGGAACTATTCCCTTCATCCCGGGTATGAATACAAATTGGTCATGGTGTATAATCTTCTTAATGATTTGCTGCATTCTGTTTGCCAGTGTGTTACTGAAGATTTTTGCATCTATGTTCATTATGTAGATTTCTTTTTTTTTTTTTTTTTGTTGAATTCTTCTCTGATTTTGGATCCAGTGCAATACTTCCCTTAAGAAATGACTTTAGATATATTACTTCCCTTTAAATTTCTTCAAACATTTTCAGCATTAGTGGCATTAGTGATTTAATTTTCTTGTGGAATTCAACAACTTTAAGGCCTGAGCTTGAAATTGTTGATCACATTTTAATTACATTTTCAAATTCATTAGCTGATAATGGGTTACTTAGAATTTTTATATATTCTTATTTAACTTGACAATTAGATTGTGTCTAGGTATCTGTCCCATTGGCAGTCTGATGGTGTCTAGGAATCTATTTTTTCTGTCTTTTCCATCTTTTCAGTATATAGGTTTTCATCACAGGTGCTGATGATCTCATGTTTTGTGGGATATGTTGTTATTTTCCCCTTTTCATTCCTAATTGCTTGAATTTGTTTTTGTGTTTCTTTTCTTTCTGATAAGTTTGGATAATGGTTCATCAATTTTATTAATTATTTCAAAGAACTAACTTTCAATATAAATTGATTATCAGTATTTTTAAATTGTTAATTACATTGATATCTGCTTATATATTTATGATTTCTTCTTTTGTATAAGTTTTCATTTTGATTTGTTCTTTTTCTAGAATTTTGTGATTCAACATAGGGTTATTTATCTGAATTCATTCTGTTTCCCTGAGGCTGGAGCTTATTGTTATAAATTTCCCTCTTAGAGATGCCTTCACTGTATCTCATAATTTACTGTGTGCTGTATCTGCAGTCTTGTTTAATTGTATGTACTATGTACAACTGCAAATCCTTTGTGATCCATTTGTTATTTACAAGTGTATTGTTTGCTTTCCATGTATGTGTGTTGTTTTTTGTGATTTCTTTTGTCATTAAGTGTAGTTTCTTTGCAATCGGGTAAGATTGTGTGCAAGGAACGATAATGATTTTAAGTCCTATGCATTTACTTAAACATATTTTTAGGGGCAGTCAGACTATGATCTATTTTTGGACAATGTCCCATATGCACCTGTAAAGAATGTATATTCTGATGCTTTGGGGTGGAACAATTTGGCTAGCTACTAAATCCATTTGCTGAAAGGCTTTAATTCTGATATGTATTTGTTGACTTTTTTTTCCAGTTGATCTATCCATTTGTGGAAGTGAGTTATTTTCTCACTACAATTGTGTTACTGCCTATTTGGTTATTCATTTCTGTTAATATTTGATTTATATAGTTGAGTGCACAGTTGTTTGGGGCAGATGTACTTATAATTGTTATATCTCCTTAGAGTTTTCCCTTAACGAGTATGTAGTGACTTTCTGTGTCTCCTTTGATCAGTATTGACTTAAAGTGTTCACTGAAAACAGAATAGTTACCCCTGTCTTTTTCTGGGTTCTGGTGGCATGGATAATTTTTTTCCAACCTTTAATTTTAGTCTATGAATTTATTTTAGGGTTAAATGTGTTTCTTGAATGCAGCGTGTTGATGAATCTCATTTTTTGATCTGTTCTCCTACTCTTCCTTTTCATTGATGAGTTGAGACCATTTGCACTGATGGCTATAATTGATATGTACTGTCTTATCCTTTTCAGGTTATTTTCCTATTGTTGATTTCCTTTCTTTTTCCTCTGTAATTGCTTACCCTACTTGTCAGTTGCTTTCTATTGGTGTTCATGTTTGTAGTATTGGTTATCTCTTTCTAATATGTTCTTCAGAACATTCTGTGTAGCTGGTTTGGTGATCATGAATTTACTTTGTTATTCCTTATCATGAAAATATCTTATTTTCTGTTGATTTAAAAGTTAATTTTGTTAGGTACATCAATCTGCATTAAAGATTGCTTCCACTTAGGGCCTGAAATGCCTCATCCCACGTTCTCTTTGATTTAAGGGTTTGTCTTGAAAAATCTCCACTGTTTCTGATAGGCTTTCCTTTCTAGGTGATTTGTCTCCTTTTTGTAGCTGCTATTAATATTTAGCTTTTCTGTTGAATGTCTCAAATCTTAATGATTATATGCCTTAGTGTACATTTTGTGAAGTTCATAGCTATTTGTAGGTCTATATGATTCATTTATTTTTAGGTCAAATTCTTTATGCATGTTCAGGACATTTTCTGCCATTCTTTCTGTGAAGTTTATCATAGAATTTGTGCTGCCTCTGGCTTTCCCACCAACTAAAATCAATCTTATGTTGGTCTTCTTTGTTTCTACTGGTAACTGTGGGACTGAGTTTTCATGGTCCTTTGTTATTTTTAAAATATCTTTCCTTTCTGGTGGCTACTCACATTCCTGTCTTTTAGGTCTGATATTTTCTTCTCGCCTTCATTCAATTTGCTGCATATATCTTCTGTGGAATTTTTAATATTTTAGATTTCTCTTTGAATCTATTTCCTTGATTCCATTTCCTGTTTATAGCACATATTCATGGTTTCCATCATTTTCTTATTGTCTTCTATTTTTTAATTGTGTTTGCTTTAATTTCTTTCAATTTGATTGTCATTTCTTTTTATGTCTTAAATATTTTTTCTATGGCCTCTTCCATTTTTTTTTCACCTATGCTGCTATTTTTGGCTCCTGATTTTCTCTCTTTGTGCTTTGTATTTGTCCTGAGTGGGTGGGGTGAGCACTTGGGATTGCATTTTGCTTTTTCCTCTTTCACTTTCTATTTTATTTTATTTTACCTTATTTTCTGTCTCATAGCTGGTAGATTCTTATTTCTATAGCTTTATCACACATGCCAAAGATTTCCTAGGTGATATCTATTCCTCAAGGATGTATACTAGATATAATTGTTTTTTGGTATTTCTATCTATACCAGGAATCTACCTTCCCAATAGAGTAAGAATGTGAGTTGCTATATTTTTTATTCAAAGTCCATTCCTTTTGTACTGGACTGCGGTGATGATTACAACACCTTGCCATCTTTCTGTTGTCAAATAAGGGATAAAAATTGGTTATAACTGGTTATAGCAGGCTTGGTATCCTGATTAAAACAGTATAGTTAGCAACAACAATAGAATCAAGCACAATATGGTTACTGACAAACTGTGCCTAATATATTTAATCATTGGCAAAGTTTTATAGTTATATAATTTAATACAACATATTTCAGAAACTTATATACAACATTTTTTATTTAGTGAGTGATTTTACCTTGTTGTGTGTGTGTTGGGATTAAGAGGAGAGGGAATATAGTCAAGACATATATAAATAGAATAGGAGCAAATTTGATGGTCATAGGATGATCATTCAAGTTTTGGGTAATTGTACATGACAAGAATGAGGGATTGGAGTAGTGAAGTGAACCACAAAGGGAAGAGACAATGTTAACCCACATGAAAGTCTTATTAAATGAATTTAAAGATAGTTGATAAGAGATAGGAAGAGGATGGATGGAATAATGCAAAGAGAAAGCTTAGTGATCCAAATCATGAATGAGAGGGAGAAAAAGGTTGAGAAGAGAATTAAAATAAGAGGAGATATTTAAAAATGAAAACAAAAGTTATTACATATATTTATTTGCCAGTTGTATTTCTTCATCTGAAAAGTGTATATTCATCTCAGATATCCATTTTTGGATTGGGTCTTTGAATTTTAAAGGCCTGCTTATTTTTAATTCTTTTTTTTCTTTTTATTTATTTATTGGTGCAGGGTCTCACTATGCATCTTGTACTTATAGTGATATTTCTGCCTCTGTATTCCCAGCATTGGGATTATAGACATGTACTACCATGACCTGTTTTGGAGACCACACTGCTCCCATGGGCTTCTAGGGCCAGCATGGCATTTAGTACCAGGGATCCAACCTGGGTCCTTGTGCTTGTCAGGCAGGCACTTAGACTCCCCAAGCTATCTCCCAGCTCTGTTTAATTCTTTGTACATTCTAAATAGAAATCCTTTGGCCAAGGGACATTTGGCTATGATTTTTCTCAATTTGTGGATTATCTTTTCACTCTATTGGTAATTTGTTTTGATGTACAAGAGCTTTTTAATAATATGAAATTCTAGTTGTTGATTCTTTGAAGTATTTTCCATGCAGTTTCATTTTTGTTCTTAAAATATCTGCCTACTCCAAAGCCTATAAGATTTTTATCTATTTTATCTTCCAGTAGATTTAATGCTTCTCCTTTAATATTTAGATCTTTAAGCCATCTTGACCTTAGTTTAGTGCTTGGTAATAGACATGACTAATTTCAGTTTTTGCACGTGGAAAGCCAGTTTACCTAGCACCATTTGTTAAAGAGGCTATCTTTCTTGCAGTGAACACGTTTGACCTCTTTGAGGACTGTGATTTCAGTTGTGTCTGCATCTTCTAATCTGTTCCATTGATCTTCTTCAGGTCTGTATTCTTTTTTTTTTTTTCAAAGTTTTATTGACAAAGAGATAGCAATGAGACAGTTTCAAATCAAATCGGAAGGACAGTTTCAACAAATAGTACACTGCATATATTCTTCTTAGTGGTTAATTGCTGTACAAGATGCGGACTTGTGATCCTATTC
>NW_004524692.1:8698537-8714584 GCF_000260255.1 Octodon degus
TTTGAATATGGGCGGCTTGTCATGACATGCCATTTACTGCTAAGATGTCTCTAGGGTAGATGGATGTTCAAGAAGAAGGCGGTTGTGAAGGAAAGCAAGAGACAGGAAAAGGAATATTGTGGAACTGTCCTGCTTCCAGGTCTGTATTCTTTACCAGCACAATGCAGATTTTCTCACAGCTTTGTTGTAAGATTTGAAGTTAAGGACTGTGATGCTTCCTGTCTTGCCTTTGTTGGGCAGGGTTGTCTATGGTATTATAGGTCATTTCTGGTTCCAAATGAATTTTCACAATGTTTACTTTAGCTCTGTGAGGTATATTAATGGTATTTTGATCAGTTTATATGTTTACATCTGATAAACTGAGCAACTACTTTAAAGATAGCAATGTGCAATAAACAACCATTGTTGAATTCCTATTATCTTGCTTTTTTGAAATTTTGTGTCATTTCTAATATTTTTCATAATTTTTATTCTCCTTAAAATAAACAAAAAATTAGGAGCCAAGGAGATAGCTTGGCAACTTAAACACCTTCCTGGCAAGTTAAATGTCCTGAGTTCAATCTTTGGCATCAAAAAATAAAAAGTAAAAAAAGAAACAAATAAATAAAAATAATTACATATAGAAACAAGCAATCAACATTCAGGAAAAATACAGGAGAAAACAGAACAAACAGTACAAGTGAAAAGAAAGTGGAAACACATATGCACACACACAACACACACACACACACACACACACACACACACAATAAAATTGAATAGTAAAACAAAACACACTACCCAGGGAAAAAAACAACAGGCAAAGAGAAATAAAAGTAGTGATGTTCATTTTTGGTTTACAATTCTATGGTAGGTCTAAGACTGACCCCAAAATATGTAGTAATGCCAAGATTTCAGGTAGATTTATGTTTGGTTTTGAATTTTATCTTTTTCTCTGGATTTGGGGGATTTCTGTGACTGGAGATCTTCCTAGTCATTTAAAAAGGAAAAGGAAAAAATATAATGGGAAATATGGAAAGAAAAGGAGAGAAAAGAAAAGAAGGTGGCACTGCCTGCCCACTTCTATTTCATGTGCCTTCTTTTTCCCAAGAATAAATTGGTTACCAAATTTACTACCTGCTGGTTCATGTTGTTACTGTTACCTTGGATTATTTCCACATTTTACTCTTAAGAACAAATGGTATGTCTTTATGTTTAAATTAAATGGGCCAAGAAAGGAACTTATCTCTCCGCACTCACAAAAATGAGAGTCCTTAAGTGCAACAATTTTAAGATTTTAAGGTCAACTCTCAGGTTTTTTTTTTTCCTGTGGTACTGGGGATTGAACTCAGGACCCTGTGCTTACCAGGCAGGCACTTAAAGTCAACCATCAACAGCAAACTTCTGACAGCTTTTATAGTATTTGGATTGATCTGTGTTTATGTGCATACATACACAACAGAGAAAACATGTTTAATCTAGTGATTTCTTTAAAGCTTAATTACACAATGTAAATGATCATATACTGTACAGTTCTCTATAATCCATGAGGTATTATCTAAGAATCTTTAGAGAAGGGATTGATTTTCTGATTAATTTCATTTTCTTCAGGTAGATGAAATTAGACAATGTCATTCATCCATACAGCTGAGAAGTTGCAGGAAGAAAACACAATGCACTGAAGTCACCTGTCTCTATGAACTTCTTTATAGTTTTAAATTTCAATTTATGCAAATCAATAAATGTATTACACTATATCAACAAAGCCAAAGGCAAGAATCACACAATCATCTCAATAGATGCAGACAAGCTTTTGACTAAAGTCCAACACTCTTCCATGATTAAAACAAACCCTACAGAAAATTAGAATTGATGGCCTTTACTTCAATCTTATAAAATATATCTATGACAAACCAACATCCAGCATCATACTAAATGGACAAAACTGAAAGAATTCACTTCAAAATCAGGAATAAGACAAGGATGTCCACTGTCACCTCTCTTATGCAATGTAGTGGTGGAAACATCATCCAGAGAAATTAGCTAAGAGAGTGATACTAAAGGAATAATATTTGGAAAGAAAGAAGTGAAATTATCATTATTTGCAGATGAAAAGATAGTCTACATGGAAGACCACAAAGACTCCACCAAAAAAATGCTGGATGTAATAATCCAATTCAGTAGTATAGCTGGATACAACGTTAACACTTAAAAGTCAATAGCATTCCTGTACACAAATGAAAAAACTCATCAACAAAAATTAAGAAATAACGCTTTCATAATAGCATAAGATACATAAATATTTAGGGCTCAATCTAACTAAGGAAATAAAAGCCCTCTATACTGAAAAAAGTATATTTTGAAAAAGGAGATTGATAATATTAAAACATCACTAAACAATAAAGTGATGACCATGAAGCAAATAATCTAAAAGGAAGGGAAAAGAATGACCCTGAAAGAGAACAGTCCTGGCAGTACCTAGTATCATGTCTAAGAGAATCTGAAATTCAACTGAGTATGAAGATAGGCTAAAGGTGTTGTGTTATTGGTAATTCTTATTTAATGATTCCCAATTGACATTAAAGCAATATCCAAGTAAAGTGGCCTTTAATAGAAAAGGGAATGAATTGCAGGTCAGATTCTCCCAACTCTAGAAGATTACTTTCTGAAAACAAATAGCAATATCTGCTGAAAACCAGTTTACTGAGGTCATGAGCCTAAATTTTATTGCAAAGTTCAAAATGATGAATAGTATCAATTTTTTTCCCTTTGGCTCAGATTTTTAACTGCACAGCAAAGGATGTTACATATGGCAAAGTAGATGTAATCAGTGAATTCAAGTAGAACTCTTTCTGTGAGGTGAAACAATGGATCCATATGGAATTTTATTTGCCAGAATATGTTATTTTATGAGGACAACTGATAGCATAACATATATCAAGTGATGTTTTGAAGTACTGTAACTGATGAGAGTTGCCTGCATTAATCTTATGAATATGTTTTTGCAATAGATGGGAGTTTTCAATTTCCCACATTGTAAACACTTCAATCTGAATGTTAGGGAGGAGCTGATCATGAGGCAGATAAATATCATATCATATCATTTTATCTTCCATAAGCTTTCAATTATTTGATCTTTGTTGTCCTAAATTTCAATAGTTTTTCTTTCATAAAATCTCTTTCTGGAAGATGAGAGTCCAGATTTATGAGGACTTCAGGTTTATTCAATTTAGAAGATCCTCTTTAAGAAAGAATACAAGATCACAAATTGGGCATGAAAGTGAATATTTACAAAGGGCCTATGCAAGTGATGTGCCCTAAGGATTAAACTTCAAGGTAAATCCCCTGCATGCAGAACACACCACTAAATAATTTAGTAGTTGATCAGTAAAGGAGAGGGAAATTTCGCAGAAACCACAACCCTTTGATATTGGAAGAGTTTTCATCTGTTAATGGCATGTATAAATACAAGTGACAAGACTGCAATCATTTGGTCACAGAAAGGCAGAATGATAATGTGCAGTTTTATAAGATGAGATATAAATTAGATCAATTAAACTCTGATGGTACTGTGACAATCTGGTATGTCTTTATGCAATACATCTTGAGAAATTTAGTGACAATTATTTTAAATCACCAGTAGTACATTTTATACCAATTAAGTAGGAATTACAAAAAAATACATTTTATCTGATCAAGGCTAATAAGAAAAGGCTCAACATTTTGATGAATGCCCTCTAAACAGATGGTCCTCTGTAACACACAAAATGAGAACTATGATCAAAGTTAATGATTTGTTTTTAAATTTGTGATATAAATAAACTATACTTTAATTCAAAAAAAAAAAAAAAAGAAAAAGGAGATTGAAGAGGATGTCAGAAAATGGAAAAACATTCCTTGCTTTAGGGTAGGAAGAAACAACATAGTGAAAATGAATATACTTCCCTAACTGTTATACATATTTAATGCAATCCCAGTAGCGATACCATTAGCATACAATCAGGACTAATGAAAACATTCTTAAAATTCATTTGAAGCCAGAAGAGACCTAGAATAACAAAAACAATCCTAATCAACAAGGCAAGGCAAGGGCATCACAATTTATGACTTTAAACTATATTACAAAGTTACTGTGACAAAAACAGCGTGGTCCTAGAAAAAGAAACTTGAGAATCAATAGAACAGATTAAGGACGTAGAGACAACTCCGAACACATTTTGTCTCCTTATCTTTCACAAAGGAACCAAACACCTTCACAGGACAAAAGTTAAACTCTTTAATAAATGGTGATGGAAAAAACTGACTTTCCACATGCAGAAGACTAAAACTAGAACCATGTCCTTCACAATACACTGAACTAACATCCAAATGGATCAAAGCTCTAAATATTAAAGCAGAAACATTAAATCTTCTGGAAGATAAAATAGAATTCTTGAAAATGTAGGTGTAGGTAAAGACTTGATGAACAAAAACCCCAACTGCACAAAAAATACTACAAAGAATCCCACTGATTGAGAAAAAAATAGCTATTTGATATTCAAAGGACTAATGTTTAGAATATATGTAAAAATTGAAAGTAATGAGACCCACATATTTAAAGACCCAATTCAAAAATGGGCATCTGTGATGAACGCATGCTCTCAGATGAAGAAGTAGAAATGGCAAATACACATATAAAGAAAATGTTTGACATCACTGACCATTGGAGAGGTGCAAATTAAAATGATGCTGAGATTTCATCTCACTCCAGAAATGAATATTATTAAGAATTGAGGGCCAGCCAAATACCTGAAAGGATTAAAGCACCTGCAATTGGATGCAGAGGCCGGCAGTTCGCTCCCTGGGCCTGTGGTGTCAGCCCCACCCTTGAGACAGCAATGGAGACTGGGCGTGGTGGTGTGTTCCTGTAATCCCAGCTCTTTGAGGCTGTAAACAGGGGGATCACTATGAGTCTGATCTAGTAGTGAGACCCTGGATACCCTGTAGACTCTTCTCCAGAAATACAAAAAAAAATAAAAAAATAAAAAAAAAAATAAAAAAAAAATAAAAAAGAAAAGAAAAGAAAAAGAAAAAAATAAAAAACCTACCAATGACAATGTTAGCAAGAATTTAAGGGAAAAGGTACCCTTCTGTACTATTGGTGCGAGTGAAAACTAGTTCAACCACTGTAGAAATTAGTGTGGAGATTACTGAAAAAGCTGGTATTATAAATCCCATTCAGCCCAGCTATTTTTCTCTTTGGTATCTTTTCAAATGAATTGAAAATATCATACCACAGCAATATATGCACATCTATTTATAGTGGCATAGTCTGTGACAGGTAAATCTTAGACACAACTCAAATAACTATGAACTGATGAATGGATGAAAAAAATGTGGTTTTTCTGTGCAATGGAGTACTACTCAGCCACAGAGAAGGATAAACTTGAGTAATTTCCAAGTGAATGGAGGTACTTAGAGACCATGCCCCTTTTTAAAAAACAGAATAAAAAATAATGAAAATGATACTAGAAATGATACAGAATTTCTCTGTACAAAATGAGAGGAATTTAAATGAAATAAATCAGACAACTGTGTAAATTTTGTATTGTCTCTGGTCTGAGAAACTAAAAGTGTAAAATATGTAAAACATACTTAAAATGGGGAGAAATTACTCAAAATGATAGGGAGAATGGGAGGAAGGAGGAAAGGAAGTAAGGGGAAAATTATAACAGATGGCAAAAATAGACACAAGGCTTTGTAGATAAAGGAAGAGGGATTGGCGGGAGCGGAGAGGGCTAGGAAAAAAAGAGGGATCAAGATATATCATGTAAGGGTATAAATTCCCTATGATTATGATCACAATGAATATATAAATTGTACCAATAAACTTAATAATAAAATATGTATACTGGACTCTGAGAAAAAAGACTCTGATGGCAGAAAGGAGAGAAATGGGCCACGGAGATAGCTCAACAGCAGAAGTGCCTACCTGG
This sequence comes from Octodon degus, assembly GCF_000260255.1. Lineage (NCBI taxonomy): Eukaryota > Metazoa > Chordata > Mammalia > Rodentia > Octodontidae > Octodon > Octodon degus. Next base: position 8,704,492 of record NW_004524692.1, read on the forward strand.
CAAGTGCAAGGTTCTGAGTTTGATCCCTGGTACCAATCCCCTTCCTTCTCCAAAAAGAAGAAAGAGAAAGAGAAAGGGAGAGTTCCTTAAAGAATTTCTGTCCTTAGAATGAGAGTGGAAAGATTTCACGATGTTTCTCCTATAATACAGAGGGAATACTGATCACCTGAAAGAATAAGATATTGTCATCCCAATGGAACCATAAGAAAATGTATCAATAAACTTCATAATCACCACATTTCATGAGCCCCAGAAGTAACTTGTATGTATGCAGAAATATATTCAAATTTGCATTTGCTGCAGAGGTCTTCGTGACACTCCCCCTTCTCATTTGAAAGTTTAACTCTCTATATATTCACTTTACAACAAATTATACCTGTCCTTCTGCATGACCACCTACATTGTTGAGTAAAATCTTTCAGTAAGGCAACAAAGAACTAGACAGTGAGGCCTAACTGTGCCTGGTCTCTTGTTGACCATTCTAAATGCTTTTCTTTCTCCTTTGAAGAGAAGTCCTGATTTCCTCTTTCTCAGTATGCCTAGTAATTTTACATTATACATTCAAAGTTTTGAATAGTGCTTTTTTTCAAGATTTTGGATTGTTTTCAGTCTGCCTTTGTTCATGATTGTTATTTTCACAATTTCCTTAATTACTGGCTGATCAATCACAGGTATGAGATTTATTGTATGCCTTGTGGTAATGAGGAGATATAAACCCTGACTAGAAAATAATTTTCCTTTTTCTAGGTATTTTGCCAGATTAGACTGTCACTTCTCTGAGTCAATTGGGTCTCAGCTTCAGGCTTCTTAAGATGGCTCTAGATTAGCAATGACTCTACTCCATGTCCTTTACTTTTAAGGTATAACATTTTTGTTTCATTAGATACCCAGGATTTACAGTTTGATATGCAGAGTTTAAAGAATGTATGAGTTCTAGCATCATCTAACATTCCCAGCACTGTTTACTCTCTTTACCTCTGTTTTGTTCTTCAGTTGAAAGCAGCTATTCTCTGTAAGGTGTTACGTGTTCTCAGAGTCCTGTGGCAACCCAGAGCTCGGTTAATAAAATGCTCCAGACACGGAATAGCTTCTTTCACTGGCATCCGCAATTTAGATGCCATGAAATGTGATAGTCACCTTCTAGGCCCCAAGTGATTCTCATGCTTTAGTAAAGTGCATAACTCTGCAACCAGAAAATCTCAGACATCTGGGTGAGTTGAAGAGGTTGTTTTGTAAATTTGTGCTCTATCAGGTATCTTATCTCTATTGTTAAAAGCATGAATGCTATAACTAGAGGCTGTTTTGTTCAGCAATGACATTACTTGTGCTGTATATGCTATTCTACAACTGCCAAAGAGGAAAGCTGATGGTTATTTTTTAAATGCTAATTTTGGATATTCAAAAAGTTCAGGCAATTTTTATTGTCATTTAGAGTATGTATAATTAAAAAATATGTTTTTTTTCTCTTAATAGACATAACCCTTCCTCATGAGCCAAGGGTGGACTAACTTGCATCTAGATATAGTCCTGGTAGGACTGTGTCTGAAAATCCCGATTAGAAAGGAGACACCATAAGAGAACCTGTACCATATAACATCCTGTAACTTAGTGGTGTCCCAAAATTCTGATCAAGGAGATTATAGAGCCACAGAGGAAAGTGATCAGTGAAATAGATTGTGCCTAAGAAGAGGCACCTACAGAGAAAACATTCTCTCAGGCTTTCACAGAGAGCAAACTGGTCAAGCAATGGCCATGACTCATCCACATGGCTGATGTTGACAAAAGATCTACAAACTGTGGTACAGGGTATCAGGGTAAATCTTGAAGGGATTTGACTGACTTTGTCAGATACAAAAGTTACATTTCTCGTTATATAGGTCTAGATTTACCTTAGTCTTAACCATCCAGCAGAAAAGTATAAAAATGAGGCATAAAAAGTAAAGCCATGTTAAAATCCTGAGCTGTAAAAGACTCAAGTCAACAACTTCTGAAACTACTATTGTGGACTACTGGACTATATTGGATTATTTTGCTGAATTCACGCACCTACAATATTTAAATGGCAATGGAATACCCCTCTCTGACAAAACTAAACAAAAAAGGGGGATATAAATGAAGGACAATTTTGTAGTGAAAAAATATATATGTATATTCAAAATAGTCATGATAGATATACAACCACTTTCTCTTAATTCAATGAGAAGAAAGATTTGTACTAATAGTGTTTAGACAAGATGTCATGTCTGCATCTTGTACGATGAACAACTACTATGAAGAGAACAATATGCAATGTATTAATTATTGTAACTGTAATACTAACCTGTTTTGAAACTGTCTCAATGCTATTTGTTTCTCAATAAAATTAAATTTAAAAAAGAACACCTGGATCAACACAACATGGTAGAAATGTGATTTTTGTCTTTCAGTAAACAAGAGATTTTATTATAAGGAAAGGAAGCACCAATTTTGAAAAGCCCTGTGTCTGTCACCCCATTGGCCTACAGTGCACAAATCAAAAAGAATCAGACGGCTCACTCTTGAGTTAAAAAACTAATATCTGACACTTTTAAGAAATGAAATACTTTATAGAAGAAAATTTATTTTTTTACATCATGGATATTATAATGCAAAATGTATCATTCTTAGCAAAGCAGTAAAAGAATAACAAACATTTTTTTTAAAAAAATGATGGAAACAACATAATCTACAAATTAGAAAGCTTCCTGGGGTTGAGGGTATATTTCAGCAGGAAATGACATGCTCATCACATGCATATACTGCATGTACTACATGTGCATGTTCTGCAGGTAAAAGAAAAATTGAAAAGAAGAGGGAAAATATTTCTTTGCATAGCACTCATAAAGCTATTGTTTGAAATGCACTCATAAAATTAGTTGTATCACTGGTTCAAGGCATTTAAAATTAGGTGTGCACTTCAACTTCCAGATTTAAACTGACATGGGTTGGCTCCTTCTTTTTCTTGAGCTTTTGATGACCTTAAAGGAGAAATAAGAAGCAAAAAATGAGCAACAAATTTGATGTAATAGTTATGGTACAAAATATAACAACCATTGTTAATATTCCATTCTTGTTCTGAAATTCTGTACATTTGTATTATCTTATATTGCTTTGGTTTTTTTCTTTAATTTTATTTTTGCATTTTTTAGGGAAGGGTCCACAGGGTGTTCAGGGTTTCTCTACTGTATCAGACTCGTAGTGATCCACCTGTTTACAGCCTCCAAAGAGCCGGAATTACAGGCGTGCACCACCACACCTAGTCTCAGTCGCAGTCTCAGCTCTCCCCAGGGTGGGAACAGCAAGGCAGGCTCAGGGATCCAATCCCTGGCATCTGCACGTACTTGCAGGAGCTTTAATCCACCAAGTTATTTGGCTGACCCTATTACTGTCTTTAATCTTTTTGTTGTTGTTGTTTGTTTGTTTTTGGTTTTGGTTTTGTTTTGATTTGATTTGTTTTGTTTGCGGAATCAGGGATTGAACTCAGACCCTTGTGCTTGCCAGGGAAGCACTTATTCCACTGAGCCATCACCCCAGCCCCTGGTCTTGTTATTTATTTCCAGGTTTTTTTTCTTTAAAATAGAAAGCAAACAAACAAACAATGAGAGCTCAGTAATTGTGAGAGAAAAATCTCTCACTGAATTTCTTCTGCTGCCCATCATTGCTTCTTTCCTCTGCCACGTATGTCCCTTCCTTCTTCTATGACACTCTCTGCCTTCACCCACTCATCTTTTGTATTGTATCCCTGTATTTACAGTCACCTTTTCCCCATCCATGGTTGGTGAGGATAAGCCATAAGCAGAAAGAAAAGGGTTGGTTTATTCACTGTGAAGCATTACTGGAGCAGAAAAGTAGCAGGAGCCAACATGCTGTTTTCTCCTCAGTGCTGTCATTCTGAATTAGCAGGTGGAGGCAGAATGCATGAATTCTTGTACTAGATCTGAAAACTAGTACAACTAATGTGTGTATAGATGTCAGTGTTACAATATAGCAGCATGTCTACTTGGATTATTTATACTTAAATGTGTATTTGATTAATTTTGTCAGGAACCCTATGATATAGCTTTATATGAGTTAGTGGGTGGGACACCTTCTCTTTGGTCATAATACAGATACTATGTAATCAACCCTCTTTCCTTATGAATACATGTTTTACTAAAGCGTGGTGCCTTCTGTTCAAAATGCAGTTATTCTAAGACCCTGGAATTTCCCGTGGTCACTTGAACTATGTTGATCCTCTTCATCTATGAACTTAAATTTTGATGCCTGTTGTGCATATTGCTTTGTGTTTTCTCACCACTACCACTTAATGAATCAGAGAGCCACAAGTGCATTTCTTTAAAAATATTTTCCCGCCTTTAGTGAAAGTCCTATTTGCCTTTCCCCTTCTCCCATAGAATTCTTAAACAGAGTTTTGTGATGTTTTGTTAAATTATCTACCTAATTTTTTAAAAAAAATTTCTGATTTTTATTACTTGCCGATTTTGGTATATTACAAGTACTTCCATCATGACTAATTTCAAACAACTGCAGGTTTTATAAATAAATCATAAAGTGTCTGAATACTTAATAAAAGTAGTTTGTGTATGAGTAGATATTAGTGTACCATTCCTTCTTATTTCTTTACCTCGAGATCTATTGTCCAATGTGCCTCTAGTAACCAGAATTCTTTTTGTAAAATGTGAAGTTGATCAGGATTTCTTCTGCATAAAACCTTAGGTTTTACTGATTTTCAGTTTTTTTTTTTTTCATTTTTTAATTTCTGACAGAAACCTACATTGACCTGTCCCTTTAGCCCCTGTCACTGGCCTCTTATTCAAAAGTCTCCTGCATTTACTGAGTTTCAGTTTTACAGAATCCATATGTCATTTCACATTTAGCAAGTCTGTACATGTTATTTCTATTACCCAGCTCTCCTTTTGTTATCTTCATCTGGAAAAGAACGATAGTCCTTGCAATAGACCCATTTCTCATGATATCTGAGGCAATAAAACAACTAAGGGGCCAGGGAGATAGCTCAGTAGAATAAGTGCTTGGCTGGCAAGAGCAAGGGCCTGAATTCAATCCCTGGTTCCACCAAAAAATAAAAAATAAAAATAAAATATATGCACTGCCTCTTTTAATGTTTAAACCAACACATGGAAATTGGTTATGTGAGAAAAACAATTAAACTCGTTCTCCGGTATCAGTCACTTTATGAGCATTGAATCCACAATTTAAATCTTGGCTTAGGGCTGGCCAAATAGCTCAGTGGATTAAAGCACCTGTAAGTAGGTGCAGGGGCCAGAGTTTCAATCTCTGGGCTTGCCATGGTGGCCCCACCCTCGGGGTGCACCAAGATGGCAATTGAGACTGAGCGTGGTGTCCCACGTCTGTAATCCCAGCTCTTGAGAGCCTGTAAACTGGAGGATCACTACGAGTCTGATCTAGTAGTGAGACCCTGAACACCCTGTAGACCCTTCCCTAAAATACAAATCAATCAATCAATAAATAAATGAATCAATCAATCTTGGTTTATCCAAAACCCTTGTTCTGGAACACTATTTTAATGACTTCCCTGACATCTTAATTTCTTCAAACACTGTATTGCTTAGCATAAGCACAGTATCCTTTTGAAGACTACCTGCATAACAATTCATTAATATCTTTTAAAGCCCTCCACTTGGAAATAAGAACAAGGACATTTTTTTTTTTTTTTGGTTTTCCTCTCACCTATTGATTATTGTTGTGATCTCCTAGGAAACTGCTGTTTCTAATCCTACAAAGAAAATTGCTTCCCTTCAGCAACTTCTTGTTTCTCTCTCGAGTTCTCACCTTAATGTAACTGTAGCAGCCACACATCAGCGTTGGCTGCTTGTTGATTCTCCTTACTTGAAAGCAGTAGAGCTGAAATTTGTCTCCCTCCTTACAGTCTAGGTCACGCCACTTCCCAGTGCATATCACATCTATCTGTCCTGTTTTGTCCTGTATTTGATAGACTGTTCTCTTCATATTCTCTTTTTTCTGCAAACATTAAAGGAAATTAAATTAACATTCAGTTTAAGAAAACAGAATAGTTACCATATGTTTGAGAAAGTCTTTTGTGACAAAGTCAGTACAAAATACAAGAAGCCTATTGCAGGCACATTTATACATATAGCTGTGGCTAAATTTCCCCAAAGAAACTTAGTTTTATTATTTTAATTTTACCTTTCTCATTCTAGATATTTTCTATGGAACTATTCTAGAGCAATGAATTTTCTTCTTATTTTTTTGCTACTATCTCTTCAAAAACAACTTTGACTCACTTTTATAGAACGGGGAATCAGAAGAATCTTAAGTTTTCTGTGGACTTATCCAAATCTTCTTTTTATACAGGAGTAAGTGGGCTACTGTTCCTATTACATTTTCATTTAATAGACTGCAGGATGTCTGTATAATAAGCAATCTAGCAGCTCACAATTCTTTTCTTAACTTTGTCCCTTACTAACTCTTTTCCAATATCCTATCCCAGTTAACCTATAATTACCCAATTGCACTGTGCAGGGTCTTACACACTCAATAAAGTGAATCATTTTAATACACTGAGTTTGCGATCTTTATGGTATTGGAGATTGAATACAGGGCCTTGACACTAACTACATGCCCAACACTTTACTAAGATTTCATCTTGACATAGGCTTGCTAACTCTCTTAGTTGCTTAGGCTGTATTTGAGGGTGTGATTCTCCTAGCTCAGTCTGCAGAGTTCTGGTATGATGACCAGTTTTGAGCATTGATATATTAATGCCACTTCCATTATTTTAAGTGAAGGTCTTAAATTATATGTATTTCAAACATAATGTCATATAATAATTTTCCTCTGCTCAATAAATTCTTCATGAATAATAAATACGATATAGAGGACAACATTGAATGGTTATGTCTACTAACTGAATGACCTTAATTTTCATATTGTTGAGGGTGTTTCCATTCATGAAAATAGCAGCCAGTCCAGATATTATTCCAAATTCTTATGACAACCAGACTTCAGTTTTTATTAGAAAAATACTCTGGATGGAAAGAAGGAACAAAGGAAAGGAGAAAGGAAGAAAGAAAGAAGCAAGGAAAGAAGAAAGGAAAGGAGAGAGTGGATTTATATAGATAGGTAAGGGAAATTCAAAGAAATAAGATTATTAACCTAAGTATTCATCTACATTCTGAATTATTCTTGCTTTCCCCTGTGGCTCAGAGTAGTTAATCATAACTAGGGAAATAGAAACATTTTTGTTAAGATTTTTCAAAACTTTTTTGGAAGAATCTTGGAAAACAGAATGTCACAAGATTACCTGATCCTACTTTGTAATATGTGGGAAGGTTACATTCCTATCTCTAGTCAAGGCTGTATCTTGGTTTTCACAGTCAGATAAGCAGAGACTAACAAAACATTTAATTCCAGATATTTGTGGAGGAACAGGAAAGACAATTTTAAGAAATTACCTTTTTTAATGTGAACAACCCATACACATTTGTTCCTGATGCTTCCTTGTGAATGTGATCAATCTTGGGTGTTTCATTTGCTTTCTTGCTAACCCATTTAGGAATAACAAACTTTTGGGTAAGAGCAGTTGCAGACACAGATGAAGATTTGTTTATCTCCAGGTCTCCTACACATTCAAAGTAATTAGAGATGGTAATGACGCTGTTAATTGTAAACTTCTCTTTCAGACTGACGTCTAGAACTTTCACTCGGAAAAAGCGTTTTTCAGTGGCCACGAGGGCATGAAACATTTCGCTCTTCTCCCCTTCTGAGGGCTCATATTCAAATACATCTGTTGTCTTCAGCACCATCACTGCCAGTGGATCCTTGCACAGAACATTTCTTCTGTCGTCTATCTGTGGCTGGGGCAGTGTTTTCTGAGTTGATCATACATGGGAAAATAAATTCAGAAGATTAGCAGGAAATACACATAGCTACTTTTGTATGAGAGCAATCTCAATCACAACATTGACCCAAGAAGAATCATAGAGATTTAGGGCAAAGGGTAGGCTAGAGAGGTATTATACAACTGAAAGGAAAGGCTAAGGAATCAGTATAGACCAGCTGTAGGAACTATAAGATAGATGACACACAGATGTAAGAACTTTTGCTGAACCAGCATTATCTTTCTGAAACAATGCATGATTATCACACGATCAACACAAGGGGTAGGGGATTACATATTTTTATGAAATATTTAGGTACCAAGTTACAACATAATAATATATTCAAATATAGTGCTCTGCTCTGAAGTGAAAAACAGAAAATAAAAATGTGAAAAATTGAGTAGTGATGAAAATAAAGAATGATGACTACGACAAACCACACAAATGTCAAAGACTTCAAACTACCATTGTAACATTTGGGGCATTTTGAAAATCCAACTCATAGTGCCTCTTCCCAAGAAATAATGATCTATTGCATTGATCAGAAAGAAATGGGTTGACTATGTCCTACTTTATATAAACTCAGACACTTTGACCAGAGCTATGTCCTTAAACATGGATACACAGTTTTCCTCAAAAACAGGGTCTGGAAAACCAGGGACATATTTCTACAACTCCAATTTCCTTCCCTCACAGTGGACGGGATTCATTGAGTTTCAAAAGAATGCTTTCATGGGGCCGGGGAGACAGCTCCATGGCATAAGCACATGCCTGGGAAGCACGAAGTCCTGAGTTTGATCTCTGATACCAAAAAAAAAAAAAAAAAAAAAAAGGTTTCATGGAGAGAAAGTTGATTAATTTGTAAGAAAAAGTATCTGAGGAAATAGTGGGCCGTGAACTTTATGGGTATAAGCAAGGAGAGATGTGTTAGCACTCTACATATTTGAAAGTGCTGCACTTGGCCTGTCATGGCACATTACGTGTGGTCAGCATCTGCAGGATTGTATTTGAATCTGATTTTTCATCAATATGATCAATTATTGTAAGGAAAAAAAATTGGGAGGCATTACAGTTAACAGTGCTAAGTCCTATGTAAGAAAAACATTAGTTACAGGAAGATTCAAATTGGCAAAAAAGTTTACAGAATATGCACAAAAGGGGATGCAGAGGTAGCTCAGTGGTTTAAGAGTCTGCCTAGGCAAATGCAAGGGTCTGGATTCGATCCCTGGTACCTCTTGTGCCAGTCACAGAGACCATGAATGGGGGCACACGCCTGTAATTCCAGCTCTGGGGAAGCTGTAACAGGAAGGTCACTACGAGTCCAAGCTTTGTAGTTGAGAACCTGAACCAGATACATTAAAAAAAAAGAACATTCACAAAAGCAATTATTCAACTACTCTGAAGGTCATGTGAGAAGACTCAGGGGACACAAATACAAATGTGTTCACTAGAAAAGCACCAAGACTGAAACAATAGAATGCCATTCTATATATAGATAGTGCTAATAACAAATTCTATTCCATTTATACATTTTAGCATTGCAAAACCATTAATTTTACTTATGGATTTAGAAAGATATGTTTGATATATTAAATGAATAAAAAATAAAGCAACAATCATCATAGGATAGTGTACAGGAAAAATATAAAGAAAAGTATTGAAAGATTATAGAGAAGATAGTTTGGTAAGAGTTGATTGGCAATATCTTTGGTAATTGCAAATCAGTTATGTTTTGGTTTTAACTTGACTAATATGTGGCAATAATTTCCTCAAATTCTACAGAAATCATGTGTTACTTAAGCAGGAAAAATATGAATCTGGGCATAGTGGCCCATGCATGTAATCCCAGCTCTGGGAAGGCTAAAAACAGGAGAATCACTGAGTCTGAGCTGTATAGTAAGACCCTGTACCAAATACATAAATGAAAATGAATAAATAAATAGGAAAAATGAGGGAGAGAGACAGAGAGAACAGTGTTGTGAGTTGTTGACTTTCCTACTGTGACCCATAATCTTTCTACTCAATATGTACTGAAAAAATATTCCCTTCTTTAGAAAAAGAATCATTAGGACTGGCAAGATAGCTCAGCAGTCTAAAGCACCTGCTTGTGTAGAAGCAAATGGTTAAAAATACCTTAAAAGTCTTTCTTTATTCTAAAGACAGGCCTCTTTCCCATATCTACAACCCACCCAGTG
>NW_004524692.1:8714684-8746914 GCF_000260255.1 Octodon degus
TCTTTCTTTCTTTCTTTCTTTCTTTTTTTTTTTTTTTTCAGAACCAGGGATTGAACTCAGGCCCTTGCACTTGCCAGGCAAATGCTTATATTACTGAGCCATCTCCCCCCAAACCCCCAAGGTAATTTTCTAGCTGAGGATGAGATAATAATTTCAAAGTCTGCTACCTATGGGCTGGAAGAAAAGGAAAGAGAAGGGCAGCTAGTAGTGTATACCTCTGCAGGGGAAGCCCCAAACAGAGTGGATGATGACACCGGAAGAGGGGAGCAGAGGCCCATGGCTGTGGATATTCCAGCTTCTGCAGAGCAGGAAGGCTGAACTTGCTTCTCAGACACTTTCTTCTTCTTGGCTGTCTTTTCATTGTTTGTGCTTTTTCGTTTCTGAAAGCAGTGCAATTTTCAGAGTATGATAGTCATTATTGGGTAGCCTGTACATTAAGCCTAAAAGTGTTTCTCTTAAAATTGTGAGAAAGTGTTGCCCATTGCCTGGTCAGGTATAAGATAGGGGCACATATGGTGCCATTAAGTAAAAGGAGAGAAAAAGTTATACAGATAATTCCTCTTCTTGCCTCTGTGGTGGGATGTGACTGATTTGGAATTACAGAACACAAAAACTCAGATTTAATATACATGAGCAAATTTTTTTTCTGCCCAGTTCTCAAGTTAACATGCTTGTCTAGTATTTCATGCCATGTAATCAATTATTATGCAGTCTAGTAAATCTAAATCCTTATAGGAAACTAATGTCAAGTAACTAATGGATGGGAAGATAGAGGGGAAGAGCTATTTCAGAGATTCTGCTGTGGGGCTTCAAGCCCACTAGCCCTTCATGCTTCATAATCTTGAGGTCACCTGAGCTTTAGGAGTATCCTCCACTGTGCTGCTAGTTGAGGTCGGCATTGCAGAAGCTTCCTTTTTTTTATTCTTCTTTTTTGCTGAACTTTTCCCTTTTGCTGGAGTGGATTTACTTCTCCTCACAACGAATATATAAAAAAAGAACACATCATGAACTCAGAGCAAATGGCCTAGCACAGGGGAGTAGCTTCAGCATTATTTATGCTGGTTCTAGCTTATGGGTCTAGGTTGTCCATGTTTACCACCACTGCATTAGTTTGTACTGGCACCAGGAGGTTTACAGTCACAAAACAAGTATTGTCACATGTTCCTTGGTACTTTTCTTTCCCTTTCTTTTTCTTTCTTAGTTTCTTTTTTTTTTTGTTTTTGTTTTTGTTTTTTTTTTTTTTTTCTTAATTTATGTATTTGGTACAGGGTCCCACTATACACCTCCGACTTGTAGTGATCCTCTTGTTTTCAGCCTACCCTGCACTGGGATTACAGGCATGTGCCACCACTCCTGCCCCGGGGGCAGGACTGGGGCTACGTGTGGGACCAGGGATTGAAACCTGGTCCCTGCACTTGCCAAAGCAGGTGCTTATTCTGCTGAACTATCTCATCAGCCCAGTGCTTTTCTTTCTTGTCCTATATGCAAAGAAGAAAGTGTCCTCAATCCCTGAATCTCATGTATCTTAGTCAAATCTTTTTTGAGTCTTGTGCACCTATCATTTCCCTTTAAATTCTAAGGCTTTCATGAGAGTGAACTGATGTTTTCTGTATAATATATTGAAGTTACAGAGATAGTAAAAGCACAATAATAGAGAGTGTGAAGTAAGATACATGATTGTGGAGTTTGATGTTTTTAAATCCTCCTTTAAGAAATTCCAATATTTTTACAAAATAGGATGTTCTTCCAGTTTCACTGATACTGCTTTAGAAAAAACAACTGCCCTAAATTTATTGTTAGGAAGTCTAATGATGATAATGTTGTCTTCATAGAAGTGAAAAATTAATTAATGGATAAATTGAAAATATACACCAAACTTTTATAGTTTTATATGCTACTTTGTAGCCTTCCTATGGCTTTGAAAACCTAATCATTGATCAAATTATTTTATCCAAAGCTGATATATGAAATATAATAATCCAGTGGAAAGGGAATGTCCAAAGTTGTCAGTTTGTTGGGGTGTGATGTGCACACATAGGCATGGCCACTGAGATATAATTGAGAATGAAATGGTTCCACCATGACTAATTTGGGGAGGTTTCAGAGAAGGTAGGATAGTGTTGGGGAAAGAGTGCTCTGTCTCCTGTTACCTTTTAACATCTCTTTCTTAAGATTTTCAGAACATTGCTCAAGTCCTGGCATTTCTCCAAACACTTCTATCAGTCTGTTCAGTCCGGCATCATTGGGGAACAGCTCTTCCATCAGGTCGGCAATTTGGATTTTGTCGTAGTCGTCTTGCATTTTTTTGGTCAGTTTTAATTCAGAAGCCATTAAAGACTTAAACATGCTGAAATGATAGTTACTGATACGCTCTAGCCCTTTCAGCAGAACAAGTATTTTGTACTCATTGACCATCTTTGAAGAGAAGGGGGAGCCTACAAGAGAAAATCAGCGTGCAGCGTTACACATGCACATACAAATGCTTACAAAATGAGGCATGGCTGTGTTAGTGAATGACTCACGTCAAAGCGCTAAATGCGGGTACGAGCCTGACTCCTCTTCATTTTGCAGTGGATCCGCCTGCTGATTCCCACCTTCCCCACTCACTATGGCTAAGTGCCTCGTGGAAAGTGGGCTGCAGTTTTTCAGCTTAAATGTGCATAACTTCTTTCCATGGCACTACAGCTCCATGTTGGGGTACTAATCCTCAACAACTTCGCTCTTCTATGAGAGCTTATGTCTAGCTTACGTACTTATGTACTCAGTGCAACTATAACTATTCCTTTGCAGGACTTCTACCTATTCCCTATGTCAGGGTCATATAATTTGTTGACTGTTATATTTAAAATAATTTATTGGACTGGGAATTTAGCTCAGTGGCCCAGTACCTGCCTGGAAAGCATAGGATTGTGAATTCAACTCCCAATACAAAAATAAATAATCCATTTTGTATTTAAAATAATTTTTCTACTTTTCTTGTGCATGGCTTAATTTTTCGTACCAGTTGCTTTCAAGAGCAATCCACTTATCTATAATTCCTATTTCTAGGCTGCATTGACTAGTTCCTCATTTTATTTAGGAAAAAAATGTTATTTAGCCTATCACAGTAACCTTACATAATCACTTTACATTTACTACTCATCTGCCATTTCACATGCAGGAGCTCCAAAGCTATCTAGTCTAACTCCCCTTTGCCTGCTTCTGCACTGAGTGTGCTTACTGTACTTCTTGGGCAGTAGAGTTTGAGAATGTATTGCATTCATGAAGCAACCAAGTTTGGTGGGTACAGTGTTATTACTTAACATGAGGAATAGCTTCAGTGTTTAGTGACAAAACATTAGCTAGATAGTACAGGAAAGAAAGAAATTAAACACAGTTAACCAAGAAAAGATAAAAAGTTAAAACTGATACTATTCAAAGAACAATAATCAGCTGTAACAAAACTATATTTTCAAAAGTTGTACAGCTTTGAAAAAGTAGAAACATACTAACTAGCAATAGAAAATCTGAATAGAGTAACAAGTTAGATTGAATTAATAAAAAAAACCCATAAAAGTAAATCTCACCTCTAATGATTCACTCATGAATTCTATGTAATATCTCAGAATAAATTAGTGCCAATCCTTTTAAAACTCTTCCAAAAATTTAAAAACCTATAACACTTTTAAACAAAGTTTACAAGATCCAAATCACCCTAAATATCATAATCATGCAAAATTACTACAATAGAAAGCAACAGACCCATATCTCTGATGAACATAGATGTAAACATCCCCAAATAAATAATATTAAACTGAATTCAATCACTCATGGAAAGGATTATATCTCAAGAATCATGTGATTTAAGGATAACTCAAAATATGCAAATCAATTAATGTGATACATTGTGTTAACAGAATACAGGACAATAACATGATCTCAACAGATGCAGAAAAGTTATAAAAAATGTAGCATCTTTCATCATAGAAGTCTCTCAATAAACTAAACGTAGAAGATATATGCCTAACAGAATAAAAGCTACACTTTATGATCCTGTATCACATTCAGCAGTGCCAAGCTGAAAGTTTCTCCTGTAATATCAGGAGCAAGACAAGAATGCTCACAATTAGCCACTTCTGGTAAAAATATTATGAGAAGTCCTAAACAGGTAAATTAGTAAGAAAGTGAAATAATAATATACAGAAATTTGAAAAGAAGGATTGTGTATATTGGCAGATGGCATGATCTTATATGTAGAAAGTGTGGACCACTCCACCAAAAACTGCTAGAATAAATTAGTTCATTAAATTTATAGGCTAGAAAACTCAGCAAAAACTCAATCACATATCTGATAGTAAGCCACTTTACATTGAAAACAAACTGAAAAAGAATAGAAGAAAAAATTCTATTTTTAATAGCAACAAAAGAAAAATAGAATAAATGTAATCATGAATGTTGGGTTTTTCAGCGATAACAGATCTGTTCTTCAAACACTATAAAATATTGGTGCAAAAAATTATAGTTCCTCCCCCCCAATATATTGTCTGTTTTTATTTCTTAAAGAGAAAAAAATAATTTTAGAAAAACCATAAGAGGGGCCAGGGAGATGGCTTAGTAGAATAAGCGCTTCCTTGGCAGGCGCAAGCATCTGAGTTCAATCCTTGGTTCCGCCAAAAAAAACAAAACAAAACAAAAAAAAAACCCATAGAAATGATATAAAATTCCAATAGGCACAACAATAAGAATTCAACAATGGTCATTACATGGCATATTTTCTTCAAATTACTTGTTCAGCTAAAAAATAAATTGTAATTTCAAGTAAATGGAAAGATATTTCATAGTCATAGCTCAGGTCAAATCACATATTAAGGAGTATTATCTACAAATTTAGTGAAATATTTATCAAAATAGTCCAATGTCATTTCTTCCCAAATTAAAAAAGTAAACAGAAAATGTGTTAGCTCACACAGTATTTAGCAAAATCAAAGCTAGAGTCCTTGCAGTTCCTGCTTTCATGTTTACCACAAATTAAGAGTTATCAAAAGAGTACAATTTTTTTGGCACTAAAAACAGACATATTGACTAAGAGGACAAAATAGTTGACACACAGAAATAAGCCCACCAATCTACCAATACGTAGACAAATTTTAAATGAAATCAACAGAAATACACAAAACTTAAAGGACAGGTATATCAATAAATGGTGTTAGCCAAGTTAAACAACCACATGTAAAAGAGAATGAAAATTTTCTTTTCTTTTGAATATATAAAAATTATTTCAAATAAGTTCAATATTAGCATAACTCCTAAAACTGATAAACTGCTAGAGGAAAATGGGAGGAGGGAA
Source organism: Octodon degus (assembly GCF_000260255.1). Lineage (NCBI taxonomy): Eukaryota > Metazoa > Chordata > Mammalia > Rodentia > Octodontidae > Octodon > Octodon degus. The sequence continues at coordinate 8,720,011 of NW_004524692.1, forward strand.
GGGAATTTTTTGACATTGATCTCAGAAATATTTCATATTTGATACCAAAACCACAAGCAAGAAAAACAAAAAAGTAAAGTAACATTAAACTAATTTTTTGCCCATTAAAAAAAAAACAAAATGGGAGGCTGGGGAGACAACTCAGTAGAATAAGTACTTGCCTGGCAAGCACAGGGTCCTGAGTTCAATCCTTGGTGTCAAAAAAAAAAAAAAAAAAAAAAAAAAAAAAAAAAAAAAGGAAAGGTACCTACCACATTGAAGAAAATATTTGTGAACTATCTATCCAAAAAGGGATCAATACCCAAAGCATATTAGGAAATCAAGCAGCTCAATAGTTTTAAAACTAAGAACCTAATTTAATACATATTTGAAAATGACTTGAAAAGACAGTTTTCTCTAAAGACATACAAATAGGCAATAACATATGTCAATGTATGTTCCATATCACAATGATCAGACATACCAAAGCCACAACAAAAGACATTACTTCTTTCTTATAGAAAAGCTTTTGTCAAAAAAATAAAAGACAACAAATACTACCAAGGATGTGGAAAAAAAGAAAATCCTTACATTCTGAAGTGAGAATAAATTGATAGAATCAGTACAATATTTTCTAAATAAAAATGAAAGAAACATTCGTCTACCTTTTGTGTATATTTTCAAAGGGATTGAAGCCAGAACCTTAATTATTGTAGGTTATTGCAGGTTGCAAAAAAAAAAAAGTTTTCTGATTGTCCAAATATATCTTATGTGTCTCTTCTACCTGGTGTAGTATGTAGCTAAGGTAAAATTAAATATTCAGTTTTCTTTATTTTAAAGAGAATAAAAATAATTTTAGAAAACATTGTAAATGATAAAGAATTTCCAAAAACTAGATGATAGGAACTCAACAATGCAAATTGCATATTGTTGTCTTCAAAGTAGCTGTTTAGATTATAATATAAGCATGTAAAATTAGCATCAAAAAATCTTAAGCATTAACTGTTCCTGTCAACAAACCAATACAAATTAAATATTCTTATAATAAAAATATTTATATATCATGCATTTGAAACAAGATTTTTTACTGTGTGCTTGTTCTCACATTTAGTAAAGTTAGAATAATACACAAAGCAATTTAGGTGCTTTTTATTAAAGTTTGTTTCAGAATACTTTCAGAATATTTTTCTCATGTGACTCACTTGTCTTTTACCCATTCCTCCACTGAAGCCACCACTCTCCAGCCAAGATAAACAAGATTATCTTCTAAATATCACTTATGCTAACACAGAAAATTTTTTTTTACAATCTGCAGGAGCCAAGTTGTACTTTCCTTTTCTCAGGTATCAGTTGCTTCAGAATAAAGCTATGTGTTATCTTCTTATATGAAGGATCAGAATGAAACTACTTCCAGTCCCACTATTTTGAATGCAGCTGGTGTCAGCTGTACTTGTATCAGCTAGACTCCTGTCAGAAGAAACACTAATATCTCTGACTTATGCATTTGAAGGACTGGATGTTTTCTACCAAAAGTACTCATAGGACTCACCTCTTTTGGAATTTCTTCAGTAGTAGTCCAGATCTTAAGATCTCCAGCAAAGTAGGAAACAGGAGAAGGATAAAGCAGTAAAACTGACAGACACTAAGCAGCAAGATGCTTAGTAAGTTGAAATGCTAAGAAAATGGAATGTCTCCAAAGACAATGAGATAAAAGAATACAGTGTACAGCTACTTAAACTTGAGCAATGATGGTTATTTCACACTGTTCTTGGTCCACAGAAAAAGAAGAGAGGAAACAGTGTGAGACTCCTCCCTTCAATGGTTTAGGTTTCATTTTCCCAAATCGTAGAACCAGAAACTATCTTCTAACATCTTAGCACAAAAACATGTGCACAATTACATTTTCTTTTCAAAAATATTTTTAGATGAAAGAGTATCAGCTTTTGAACTTTCTAATACATGCGAGTAATGTGAGGTTTATTAGAGCCAAAAAGAATCACTTACATGAGACTAAAATATTAAATGGGAAAAAGAGTGTCCAAGTCTCCTGTTTTCTCCTTCCTGCTATATAAAGTAGAAATTGCAGCATGAAATTTCTTAAAAAATATTTTAATTGAGAACCAAATAGCAATAAGACAGTTTCACAACTGATTAATAGCACATTTTCAATAATAAATACATTCCATATTGTTATCTTAGTGGTTATTGTACAAGATGCAGACCTGATATCCTGTCTCAAACACTATTAGAAGAAAGAGCCATATAGCTATCCTAACTATTTTGAGTATACAGACAAAATGGTCATTCATTTGTATCTCCCTTTCTGTCTTAGTTTTGTCAGAGAAGGACATTCGATTGACATTTAAATACTGTAAGTACATGAATTTAGCAAAATATCCCAATATATCCCAATAGTTCATTATAGTAGTGGGTTTTCCATAAGACTTTCAATGTCTAAAGTTCTTGACTTGAGTCTTTTGCACCTCATCATATTAATATGGCTTTAAAAGATCCAGTCTTAGCCCAGGCCCGGTGAGTGTATGGGAGAGCATCCAGCTACCCTGCAATGGCGGGACCTGCAGGTCCAAACCCAGGTGCAGCATAGGTGAGACGCTTTTCAACCCTCTTGGGATCCCCACCAGCACTCTGTAGCACCCATCCATCCTGCCTGCCAAGTGAGAATTTCTGCCACGTTCTGGGGACCCTTAGATCCAGCACTAGCCAAGGCCCAGTGAGTGTGTGGAAGAGCTTACTCTTCTCCCTACCCCACCTTGTCCCCTCCTGACTCAGCTCAGGCCTGGACTACAGGCCTGGGGTGAAACACTGCAGCTGCAATCCCTGGAAAAAGTGTAGGGGACAAAGCCACCCAGCTAGTCCAGGGGCAGAACATCTTGCCAGAGGGGCACAACAGGTTCAATCCAAAGGGCAGCAACAGGAAGGAACTGAGCACAGCAGCCAGACCCAAGCAAGGCAGAGCAGGATAAATACAAATTCTGAACATCTGCACCTGAATTTCAGTAGGTGCTAAGGTTATAACTGCACCAAAGCTCTGCAACAAAGGTCAGAAGACAGTGCTACACAATATGTCGAGAAGGAGCAAAATAAATCTCAGACCTCAAGCCCACCCATAACAAGTGCAGAGGACACTAACACAGAACAAATTGATAATCACACAGCTGAAATCAAAGAATCAACAGCTTTTGAAATGAAGTAACAACTGCAGAAAGATATAAAGGAACTCAGATTGGAAATGAAAAGAGAAATCCCTGAATTAATAGTACCTGCATTAGAGAATCAAATGCAGAAACGTATGGAGGAAAACCAGTGCCCACCCAGAAAAAGTGCAGAGGACACTACTTCAGCTGAAATGTATGAATTAATAGTGTTGATAGTAAATAAACATCAGCAGAAAGATATAGAGGAACTCATAGCTGAATTCTTTTCTACTAGCTCAGCTGAAATGCATGAATTAATAGTGTCATAGTAAATAAGCAACAGTAGAAAGTTATAGAGGAACTCAGTGGAATTCTTTTCTGAAATAAAAAAAAAGAATTATCTGAACTCATAGAATCTGAAGTAAAGAATCAACTACAGAAACATAGGGAGGAAAACCAATCTGAAGAAACACTGCTGTAAAAGAATTAATGACTGGTTCTAAAGAAGACATTGATAAAAAAAATAGAGGAGATTAGAAAAATGATGGATTGCATGAATGAGCAATACAGGAAAGAAATAGACTGCATGAAGCAGAGTCAAAGAGATATACAGAAACTTAAAATCTCAGTCACAAGTTTGCAAAATCATTTAAGTGAAAGTGAAGACAGAGTTTCAGATCTTGAAGACTCTGGTACAACTAGTGAAAAGGTGAGAAGGGACCTCTTAAAAACAACTAGGATGCAGGAAAAAATAATTCATCATCTGCAAGATGATGCAAAGATGAACAATGTGACACTAATAGGTATAAATGAGAAAGAAGAAGTTAATACAAAGGACATTAAAAAAATATGGACAGAAGTAATAGCAGAAAACTTCCCAAATATGAGGAAACAATCCGACATTCAGGTAACCGAAGCATACAGAATGCCAAGTAAATGGCATTTTGTATTATTAACCTCAACTCAATTAAAAACACACCGAGACATACAATAGTCAAGATCCCAGAAATTCAGCTCAAGAACAATATACTGAAAGCCACTAGAGAAAAGAAGCAGATCACATACAAAGGAAAACCCATCAGAATTACAGCTGACTTCTCTTCATAACCATGAAGGCAAGAAGAGCATGGAGCAGAGTACTTCAAGTCCTCTATGAAAACAAATTTCAGCCCAGACTACTATACCCTGCAAGACTCTCTTTCAAGTTTGATGGAAAAGTGAAATACTTCTATGACAAAGAACTAAAGAATTTCATGATGACAAAGACAACTCTACACAGGCTCCTGAAAGATGTTCCAGAGAGGGGCTAAAATGACCAGAAATCCATGAATGCGATCAGAAGCAACCAACTAAATAGGGCAAGCAATTAAACACAGGAGAAAAAGCAGTAAATGACAACAGGTAAAAAACATGTCAATCGTAAGTCAATATTTCTCAATTATAACCATCAATGCAAATGGACTTAATTCACCAATTAAGAGAAATAGACTGGCACAGTGGATTAGGAAACAAAACATAACAATATGCTATATACAAGAAACACATTTAACTCATAAAGACATACAGAGGTTGAAAGTCAAAGGATGGAAAACAATACAACATGCCCCACCACCTCAGAAAAAAAATGCAGGGGTAGCAATCCTATTGTGCGACAGTCTCAACTTCAAGCCAAGAATGATCAAGTGAAATAAAGAAGGCCACTATATACTGGTTAAAAATTCAAGAGGAAGAGGTAAAACTCATAAATATATATGCACCAAACATGGGAACACCCAACTATCTAAACCAAATCTTAATAGACATGAAAGATCTAATATCCAACACCACAATCTTAACAGGAGACCTTAACACTCCTTTATCGCAAAAAGATAGTTCAACCAGACAAAAACTAAGCAAAGAAATAACAGAACTGAACCAGAGCTTGAAACAAATGGACTTGGTGGACATACAGAGTGTTCCACCCAAACACATCTGAATACACATTTTTCTCAGCTGCACATGGGTCATTTTCTAAAATGGACCACATACTGATCCATAGGTTATGCTTAAGTATATGCAAGAAAACAGTGCAATGAAACTGGAAATAAATGACAAAAGAAACCAGAAAAACACCCTAAATACTTGGAAATTAAACAACACCTTATTCAGCAACCAATAGGCCACAGATAAAATTGAACAAGAAATTCTACAATACAATGAAAACTCAAGCACAACTTATTGGAATTTATGGGATAAGATGAAAGCAGTTCTCAGAGGAAAATTCATAGCTGTAAACTTACACATTAACAAAACAGAATGGAAACAAATAAACAGCTTAATGGTGCACCTTCAAAAACTAGAAAAGAATCACTAGCCATCTGTGAAATACAAATTAAAGCAACATTGAGATATCTCACCCAGAAAGAATGGCTATCTTAAAGAAATCAATCAAGAACAAATGTTGGAGAGACTGTGGGGAAAAAGGAACCCTTCTCCACTGCTGGTGGGAATGTACACTGGGGCAACCTTTATGGAAATCAGTGTGGAGACTCCTTAGAAAAATTGGACTGGAAATCCCATTTAATCCAGTTATTCCTTTACTGGGAATCTTCCTGGAGTATCTGAAAATATCATATCATAGTGATATATGTGTGCCTATGTTTATAGTAGCACAATTTGTGATAGCCAAATCTTGGAAACAACCAAGATGCCCATCACCTGAGGAATGGATGAAAAAGATGTGGCATTTTTATGCTATAAAGAATGATAAATGCGAACCCTTCATATTGAAGTGGATGTCACTTGAAAATATATTCATATGTGAAATAAACCAGACACACATCTGTAAAAATCATAGTTTCCCTAGTATAAGAACTCAAAAGAAGAAATACAAATAGAAAGATATAATAAAACTAAAAGGAAAGCAATAACTTGAGGACTAGACAATGAAAAGAGAGAAAGGAGAAGAGCTAGGAAACATGACAGGGGCAAGCCATACTGTTATAGGTAGAAGATGGTTAAGGCAATGATCCTGAGAATCTTCAGAAGATTTTTGAATAAAGCAGTTAATTGGAATGATTCTCACCCTGACTAACTATATATACTGACACCTGTGAACTAAGCAACTGCACTGAAGATGCAATTTATAATAGTAGGTTCATGCTAGAAGTACATGTCATTCTGGTCTTCTGAATATGTCCTGCTTGTCATGACAGGCCAGTTGGTGCTGTGCTATCTCCTGGGTAGATGATTTTTCAAAAAGAAGGGGGTGGTGAAAGAAGGCAGGAAACAGGAAAAAGAATGTTGCGGGACTGTCCTGCTTCTAGGTTGTGTATGGTTAGATTTCTGGACTTATGTGTAAAAATAAGAAGTTTATAATTATTTATGCTTATTTTTAAAAATATATTTTAATTTTTAAAATGTTTTTTTATCATCATATTCTGTAGGGACTTAAAGTTCCACATATCAATACTTTATGAAAATACCTGTTCCATGTTATGCCTAAGATGTTTGGTATTCAAACAGATAGTGAGGTTAAGCTTAACAGCCTACATCGTTTGGCAATAACAATAAGCTTGTCTTCTGGAGGGTTAACAACCTAAGTTTGCAGACCAAAATTAAAGAAAAAGGAGGGCTGCAAGGAAAGCCAACATTTTGGCCCTAACCTTCCAATGTCAATTAAGAACCAGGATATATGAGAACTTGTACTGTAACATCATGTAACTCAGTAGTGTCCCAAATTTTCTGATTAAGGAGATTATGGGGCCAAAGAGGAAAGTGATTGATAATGTAGAGTGTGCCTAAGGAGAGTCCCATGGAGAGAAAACTTTCTCTCAGACTTTCACAGAGAGCAAAGTGGTCAAGGAATGGCCGTGACTTATCCACATGGCTGACACTGACAAAGGATCTACAATCTGAGGTACAGGATCTCAGGATAAATCCTAAGGCAATTTCACTGACCTTATCAGTTCAAAAAGCTACAACTCTTGTTGCATAGGTCTTGCTTTATGTTTGTCTTAACCAACCAGCATAAAAGTATAGAAATGAAGTATAAGAACTAAAGCCATCATGTTGTGTTGAGCTGTAGGGGACTTAGGTCAACAATTTCTGACACTGCCAGTCAAGAGGAAGACCCAATACTGTTATGGACTACTGGATTCTTTTAGAATATTTTGCTGAGTTAACACACCTATAATATTTAAATTTCAGAACTAAACAGAAAAAAACGGAATACACTTGAATGTCCATTTTGTATCTGTGTATTCAATATGGTTAAGATAGATATATAGTTACAGTCTCTTAATAAATAGAGGGATTTGTTCTAATAGTGTTTGTGAATAGGATATCATGTCTGCATCTTGTACAGCAAATAACTACTAGGAAGAGAGTATGCAATATGTTAATTATTGAAACTGTCCTACCAATTTGGTTTGAAATTGTCTCATTGCTCCTTGTCTCTCAGTAAAATTATGGAAAAATAACTCCAACAACTCAATAGCTATAAACAAATAATGTAATTTAAAATTAGTCAAAGGACATGCATATATGTTTTTCTGATGAAGGTATGCAGTCAATGGATACATAGAAAAATACTCAATATCATTAATAAACAATAACAGAAAAGTAATAATATAGCTTTACTTTTATGCTTCATTTTCATACTTTTCTACTGGATGGTTGAGACCAAGAAAGAGCAATATCTATATAAAAAGAAGTGTAACTTTCGCTTCTGACAAGATCAGTCAAAAACCCTCAGGACTTACCCTCAAGCCATGTACCACAGTTTTTTGATCCTTTGTCAGGGTTAGCCATGCAGATGAGTCATGGCCATTACTTGATAACTTTGCTCTCTGTGAAAGCTTGAGTGAATGTTTTCTCTACATGTGACTCTCCTTAGGCACACTCTACATCATCGATCACTTTCCTCTGTGGCTCCATAATCTCCTTGATCAGAACACGGGACACAACTGAGTTACAAGATGTTACAGTACAGGTTCTCCTATTTCCTGACTCCTTACTGACCTTGAAGAGCCAGGGCCCAAATGTTGGCTGTCCTTGTAGCCCTTCTTTTTCTTTAATTTTTGGTCTGAAAACTTAAGTTGTTAACCCCTGGAAGAGAAGCTTAATGATATCATTACCCTATAATATAGGCAGTAGAGCTTAACCTCACTACCTCTCTGATTATCAAACACCTTAGGTATTACAATGGAACACGCATTTTCCATCAAGTATTTGTAAACTTCTAGTCTCTCCAGAATATGAAGTAAAAAAAGTTAGAAATATAAAATTTTTGAAAATAATAGAAACATTTACATATTTTTACACAGAAATTTAGAAATCTAACAATATACAACCATGTACCAAGATAGTCCTGTGACTTTTTTGTCTCATATTTTCATTTATTACCTGTTTTTTTATACAAACATTTACTTGAGAGACAGTATGGCCATAACTGATATGTCATGTCAAACATTGTGTAACTAGAAGACCAGAATGACAAGGATTCTAAGCATGACCCTACCATTACACATTGCTTTCTTCAGTGTAGTTGGATAGTTCAAGGTATTAGTATATATAGTCAGGAAGAGAAGCCCATCAATTAACTGCTATTTTCAAAAACATGCTGTGGATTCTCAGGACCATTGTGTTACTCATCTTGTGCATATAAATGTATGACTTTGCCCCTGTCATGTTTTCCAGCTTTTCTCCTTGATCTCTCTTGGTTAACAAATCCTCAAGTGCTAGCATTCCTTTTAATTGTGTTATGCCTTTCTATTTTCATTTCTTCCTTTGAGTTCCTGCACTAGGGAGACTATATGATATTTATACATGTGGGTCTGGTTTATTTCACTTATGATTATATCTTCAAGTGGCATCCACTTATATATAAATTTTTCAAGTTTATCATTCTTTATAGCTGAGTAGTAACACATTGTATAAAAATACCACATCTTTTTCATCCATTCCTCACATGACGGGCATCTTGGTTGTTCCCAAGATTTGGATATCACAAATTGTGCTGCTATAAATATAGGTACATATATATCACTATAACATGAGGTGTTTGCTTCCTCTAATAAAATTCCCAGTGGAGGGATAGCTGGTTTGAATGGGATTTCCAGTCGTAGTTTTTTAAGGAGTCTCCACACTGATTTCCATAAAGATTGCACCGGTCTACATTCCTACTAGCAGTAGAGAAGGGTTCCTTTTTCCCCCACAGTCTCTCCAACATTTGTTTTTGGTTGATGTTTTTATGATAGCCATTCTTTCTGGGTTGAGATGGTATCTCGGTGTTGCTTTAATTTGCATTTCACGGATGGCTAGTGATGTGGAGCATTTTTTCATATATTTATTTGCTTCTTTATTTTCATCCTGTGAGAAGTGTGTGTTCATCTCAGATGCCCATTTCTGGACTGGGCCTTTAAATTTGGGGACCCTAATGTTTTTTAGTTTTTTATAAATTCTAGAGAGCAGACCTTTGTCTGAGTGCTTGTTAGTCAGAAATTTTTCCAAATTTGTGGGTTGTCTTTTCACACTTTTTTGGTAATTTCTTTTGACGTGCAAAAACATTTCAATAAGAGGAGGTCCCCGTTGTTAATTCTTTCAAGTGTTGTTTGTGCATTTTGATTTTTGTTCATGAACTCTTTGCCTACCCCTATGTCTTCAACAGTTCTTCCTAATTTCTTTTCCTGAGATTTAGTGTATCTGTTTTAATGTTTAGATCTTTAATCCATTTTGACTTTAGTGTAGTGCATGGTAATAGACCTGGGTCAAGTTTTAGTTTTCAGCATGTAGAGAACCAGTTTTTCCAGCACCATTTGTTAAAGAGGCTATTTTTCTTCCAGTAAGCCTGTTTGGCCCCTTTTTCAAAGATAATGTAGCTGAGTGTGTTCGTAGAGGCATCAGTGTCTTCTAATCTACTCTATTGATCCTCAGGTCTATTTTGTTGCCAGTACTAGTTTAGTTTTATCACAGTAGCTTTGTAGTATACTTTCATGTGAGCAATTGTAATGACTCTTGTCTTTGTTGCCCAGGATAGCCTTTGCTATTCTAAGTCTTTTTTGGTTCCAAATAAATTTTAGGAATGATTTCTCTAGGTCTGGGAGGTATGTTGGTTGTAATTTGATAGGGATTGCATTAAATCTGTACAAAAATTTTGGGAGTATGGATATCTTCATAATGTTGGTTCTTCTTATTCAGGAGCAGGGAATTTCTTTCCATTTTCTGAAATCCTCTACGATCTCTTTTTTCAGAGTATTGTAATTTTCCTTGAAAATATCTTTGATTTACTTAGATGAATTCCAAGGTATTTCATTTTCCGTAGTGCTATTGTAAAAGTTATTGTTTCTCTAATTTCCCTCTCAGTGTGTTTGTTATCTGTGTAGAGGAATGCTATTGACTTTTGAGTACAGACTTTGTATCCTGCTATGCTACTGAATTTGTGTATCAATTCTAGTAGCTTCTTAGTGGAATTTTTTGGGTCTTCCAAGTAAAGTATCATGTCATCTACAAATAATGATAATTTAACATCTTTATCTATTCTTATTCCTTTTATTTCTCTCTCTTTTCTAAATTCTCTAGCTAGTGATTCCAGAACTATATTGAGTAAGAGTGGTGATAGAGGACATCTTTGTCTTGTGCCAGATCTGAAAGTAAAATATTTCAATTTTTCCCCATTTAGAATTATGTTAGCCCTTGGGTTGTCATAGATGGCTTTTGTCATGTTGAATTACAGGCCATCTATTCCAATATTCTGTATGACTTTGAACATGAATGAGTGTTGTATTTTGTCTAATACCTTTTTGTGCATCAATTGAGATAATCATGTGGTTTTTAGAATCGGCTCTATTGATATAATGTATTACATTTATAGATTTGCAGAAGAAGATTTTGATAGTGGCATTTCTTGCTACCTGTATTTGGATTCATCTTATTTTGAAGAATGATCTGCTCTGAAGTTGCTTGTGCCTTCAATAGTATGTGGCATTCAGATTGTGATCCACAGTCACCTACTTGTAGGGAAGTGGAGGAATAATCCTCTCTCTTAATAAATTTGTATCTATTATTTGCTGCACTGAATTTTATGGACATTCCTGCCTCCTAGGATTGTTCACATAAAATACAAATACTGAATTCAAATGAATATAACATTGATTTTACAATTTTTGAAAAAGCACTGAATCTCTAGAAGTCTTGAGAGCATAGCAAGCAATTTTTCTACAATTATTTCCATATAGGATAATTGTTGCATTCAGGATAGTTGTATCCACAGTGACAAATACAGGGAGCCAATGAGAAGATGCTGCTGCAATAATGTACCAGGTGATTTGTTTTAAGAATGAGAATATGGAGGGGCAGGGAGATAACTCAGTAGCTTAAACACCTTCATGGAAGTGCATAGAGTCCTCAGTTTGATCCCCAGTATAGCAACAACAATAACAACAACAACAACAACAAGAACAAGAAAGAAAGACAGTATAAATGGAAACAGTTCCAAAGACCAACTAAATTTGACTAATAATCTGACACCATCTCAAGAGAAGAAGAGGGGCCAGGGAGATAGCAGAAAGCTTTTTGGGCATTACTCAAACTATGGTCATAGAGGGGAGGAGTGAGTTCTAGATTTGAAAAAAATTCGAACATGCAGGAATAAGTCAAGGAAAGCAAAGAGACTTTGAAAAGGCTGCCATAAACACATAAGAATTTTTATGATGCTTTATGATAAACTTTAGTACTGCTTATAAAGATGCATTGAATTGTCTTAAAATGTAGGAACAATAGGAAGATCAAATGATCCTACTGCAGTGAACAGTGAGAAGACACACAACACAAGTACCCATGTTATAGAACATTTCCTCTTCTTTTCCTAGAAGTGAATTTATGGGGAATCATGTGGCTCAATTCTCCAGCAGACAACACACAAATCAAAAACCTCTAAGAAGACAAATGAGAGAAAAAGAGAGATCAAGACATACCATGTACAGGTACAAATTCACAATGAAGAATAGGATCATTATGCATCTCTAAATTATATCAATAAAATTAGTTAAATTTTAAAAAGAGAGAAAAGTCAGAATAATAATGTTATTAAGACTATGTTGTATGGGCAGGACCATGATAAATTGCAAAAGGAAAAAAGAAGAAAAGAAAAAAGTTCATCTTTTCTCACTCATAGGCAGTAGCAAAGCATTTACTGACATGTGTTGTCATAAGGATACAATGGATTTGTCAAGTCCTCATCAATTCTACTCTGTGTTCTTCCAGAATTTCTGAATCCTCATTGTGAAAATGATATAATCATTTACTCAGTAGTGAAATAAGAGAACTGCTCATATTGGACCAAGTGTCTTAAAAATATATGCATAACCTTCTACCAGTGATGGAAAACCTTTTACAGCTTTCAGTGATACAAACAGCCTGCTGCAGCCTGTGTGCCATAGGTTTGCCACCACTGTGGTGCTCTAGTGTGTTTTCAGAATGCAACTCAGTTTCTGATAAAATGATCCCTCTGTGTTAAAACTGTATTACATTAGTCTGGAAGATGTCAGGATTCACCTAAGAAAACATCTAGTTGAGTAAGTACAACAATTATATCAAAGAACTGTGACAAGAATTAGCAGTAAGATCTTTTAATTTCTGTATTCAGTCTGTCTGTAGTGCTATGATTTAAACCTGAATTGTTCCCCAAAATTATCATGTTTATTGTCTTCCTTATTTTGTCTGATATTCTCTATATCTGTTTTTATTCTTAGCTTTATTTGAATATGTTTTTATTGATTGCATTGTTCTTTTTGCTAATATTATAGACACAAACTTACATCAATTATGTTTTTCTTCTCTTCTTTGTTAATATAAACAAAGGAATAATTTCTCCTGTCCGTGTTACCAGATGAAAGATCATGGGAAGTTCTTTCTGGGTACATGATATCATGAACAAAGAATTGAAGACACACAAAAAAGACAGCAGGATATATGTTGATTGAAGGTGGAAAAGAAATATGCTCTGCAGGCTGAGATTTGGCCTGTGATCAGATCCATCATGGCCACAAGGATAAAAGAAGGGGGTCTTTGGTATCTGAAATTGCTGGATTGGATTCTCCCTCAGGGCAATAAGGCATTGAGATGTTTGTCTTATCAACACAGCAGGTGATCTGGCAAGAGATTTAAACTGTCATAAAAAGACTTGCTTGGTTTTGAGTTAGATGTAAATGAAGAATTGAAAACAGAACTTTTCTGATTGATCCTGCATACAGTGATCAGGAGCTGAAGATTTATCCTGGATTGCGTGTAGAGCACTAGTGCCGGGGTCTCCAGGACTTTGACAGATTTTGCCTAATTGATTGTCCCCACCTTAACCTCCTACTTAGTAGATACTGCATTTTGCTATGTTTTCTAAGTTGTATTGAATATATATTTGTCATCCTAGTATTCATTGATATGTATTTTTAGCGGGTTATTTTAAAATGTCTTATCTGACTTCAAGAGATTTGAGAATTTTCTTTAGATTTAATCTTAAAATCTAGGTCATGTGATTATGCCATTTATGGTAGAATTTGTGATATGAACTTAACTGAAACCTATGTTAGATCCCTGTACAAATTTCCTCTACACGTGATCTTAGCCAAAAGGCCGAGAAGCGATGCACAAATTTCACTTTGATGAACCTTTGTATATGCTTACAGAGAGCATTTAGTTCTCAGCTATTTTTTGTTGTGCTTTTCAGGAGAAAATTAAAGATGGTGTGGCTTTTCAGTATTCCTTTTTTCATGTTTTCTCTATTAATACTCAGTTCGAGGTTTTAAATATCTAAGTAGGACTATTGATGTATGTTATGCTCCATTTAGCATGTTTTTAAACTTTGAAGCGAGTTCAATCAACATCGTGAGTGGTAAGCGGACCCCAGAGAGCCCTGAGCATCCTCACCGCCGCCGCTGGCCGAGTTACCATCACACCCCGGTAGGAACCGCATGATAGTTATCAAGTCTAGATATATTGGCCATTTAGTAAACTGCTCCAGCAGGTCACCTGGATTCTCCCAAATTCGGCATGCTGCCACCATCAGTCAATTCGCCAGCCTGACTTTATGGGAAATTCGCCAGAGGACTTTATGGGAAAATGATGTCCACACTGCAGTACTGTAATGCAGGTGCGGAACTGCTAGTAACATGGGTGAAAGACATCAACTTGGTGAGCAGACCAGTTGGCAAGCTTGGGTGATTGGCAGCCCTTCTAACCACCTTTACAGGTCGCCCAAACCATGATGCTGTAAATGCGTTGGCCAGTCAGGAAGATGTGGAAGTGAATCAAGGTGAGGCAAGAACTATAAAAACTGTACTGGCAAAGGATAAAAGGAAAAGGGCACTGAGAAAGTAGAGCCATCCTCTGAGGAACAGGCTGTGGGGCCACTGAAGGTCGGTCAGCACTAGATCCAGATGGGCATGCTGACTGCCAGCCTTACTCAGACAATAGATGGGCAGCCTTTGGATGAGTGGCTGATTCTGTGGAGGCAGTTATCCCCTGAGCAGTATCTTTGAGCAGTGTGTGCAACTCAAATCCTAAATAATTCCTGCTCAGTTAGATCTCAAGTACTTGCACTGAACTTTTCTATTGTCAGTCAGATTAGACTTTGGTTTTACTTTCCTTTGTCCAAGAAAAGGAAATTTAGACTCATTGCAAAACTGTAACTGTCACACCTAGTCTGTTTGGAGGATGTGACTACAGGTAGTCTCACAGGAAAAAGAAAGAGACCTTTAGGGAAATTTTCCCACAAAACTTTTCTGCTGAGCAACTCAGGGGAACAGAGCCAAGTGCCAACAAGTTTGCTAATACGAAGCAAAACAAATTGATTAATTAAGTTGGGGAAACCAGAGGGGGAAGCAAGGAGAGCTTGTGCCCACATCATGACTTACAGCCTCAACTTCAATAATTATCGGAATTATCTTTTTCAGGTACCAGTCCCTACATGACTTAGGGAGCAGAGGATAGATATAGTTACTTTCTTTTAATTCAATGAATAGAAAGATTTGTTCTAATAGTGTTTGTGGACACGATATCATGTCTGCATCTTGTACTATGAATACTACCAAGAAGACAACAATACGCAATGTATTAATTACTAATCAGTTTTGAAACTGTCTTGCTGTTATTTTTTTCTCAATAAAGTTATTAAAAAAGGATGTTAGTTGCTTGAGTGTGTTATAAACTAATAATGAAATACTGGAATTTGGAATAAAAATATATCAATTATATTCACAGAAAAATTAAATGATTGGGCATAAATCTAAAATTTATTCAATAAATCTACGTGAATAGATCTATAAAATTATGATGAAATATCATAAAAGAAACAAGTAAGTGAGAGGGTATTCCAAATTCATGGACTGGAAAATTAATATTAGTTGTCAAGATGTCAGTTCTTCTCAACTTGGTCTATAAATAATGTGCAATCCCAGTGGAATCTCAACCGATTAGTTTGCAGATATTATGGGTAGTTTGTAGATATTTTGGTGGATAGTGGTGATTTGAATGGGAGTACCCAGAAGAGCTGAGTCAGTGTGGATCTTGGTGTACAAGACCCACCTGGGGATTTGTGGTGGATGACTTTGTAAAAGGAGAAAAGGAGTGCAAAACTGCATGTTGTCAATTTTCCTGAAGAAGCTTGCCATGGCTGCCTTTCATGATACCAACTTGGCTGTTCTTATTGTCAGAGCTACTGAAGTCCTTGCTGTCACTTGGGATAAATATCCAAATCTATATCAAAATCAATATAATATTATTCATTATAATTTTCTCACTGGCATCAACTTTATATGCATGTTTGTCTTACATATGAGTTTTATATTTCTTTATCTAGACACTCTGAGGAGAACTCTGGTCTTCACCTTCACCTTGAGTTTGGATTCTGTTCGCTGTGCCAATCCCTTAGCCTTCTGGCACAGATCCTTCACTCTGCTGGAGTAGACTTTGTAACTTCCACTATTGGTCTTTGAGCCTCTAGAGTACAGATTCTTGATACAGACTTGCATGAAATTTTGCCCTGGGATCCAGGCACTCTACTGAATTCTTCAGGTCTTTAGTGTGCAGACTGATAATTTGTCTTGCATTAAATTTATTCCCTTGCAAAACCTAAATATAACAGATAACAAAATTTTTCCACATTTTATTGTGTATACTTGAGCATATCATGAAGTTTTGGTATTTTTATATGTACTAATATGATAATTAGTCAAACAATTAAAATATACATCTTATATAGTTGCCTTTTTATTTTTACTAAGAGCATCTATTATAATCTATTTTTATCCAAAATCTTTTTATCCAAATCTATATCAAAATCTATATAATATTATTAATTATAATCCTCACACTGACATTAGCTTTGTATGCATGTTTTCTTACATATGAGTTTTGTATTTCTTTACCTAGACCACACATTTCCTGCCTCAGCAATCTATCTTTGATAACCCGTTTTATTCTGTATCTCTGTATATTTTACATTTTAAAATATTTCACATGCATTAAAAATCATGTAGTATTCTTTATTTTCTGAATACAACTTATTTCATCCATCATAATGGGCTGTATTTTCATCTCTATTGTGGCAAGTGGCAGTGTCTCCTTTTTAAAAAACTTGATAATATTGAATTATATATTCTGTACCCATGGACTTTTGGCAGGCTGTTTATCTATTGAGCTGATGGTGGATATTTCAGTTGTGTCTGTGCTTCCCCCATAGTGAATAATGCTGTAGTAGACAGGAGAGTGCAGGTTTCAATATATTTTTATGTCTTTTGGTTGTATGTGCAGAGGACGGATTGCTGGGTAACATCGTATTTACATTTAGTTCCTTTAAGAACGTCTTCACCATTATCATAATAGATACACAAGTTTACATGCCTGTAGGCTGTGTACAAGGGTTCTGCTTTCTCTGCATCTTCCCTGACGTCTGTTATCTCTTACCTTTTCAATAACAGCCATCCTAATAGGTGTAAGTGATATCTCATAGTGATTTCTATTTGTATTTCTCTAATGTTTAATGATGTTGAACATTTTTCCATATATCTGGAATGTCAACAAATTTACTTCTGAGTGCCAAAACACCCGAAAAGGGGCCAGGGAGATGGCTCAGTGGAATAAGCACTTCCCTGGCAAGCACAAGGGCCTGAGTTCAATACCCAGTTTCACAAAATAAATAAATAAATAAATAAATAAATAAAATAAAGCACCAAGAAAATACTTAAAGAAAATAATAAATTTGGAGGGTTGACTCTACTGGAGTTCAAGATTCCTATAATTCCACAGGAATGAAAAGAGTGTGGTTCTACTAAAAGAATAGAAGAATAGCTCAGTACAATATTACAGAGAGCCCAGAAATAGAATCTATGAATGAAAAATTAGTTGCCTGATATTTGGCAAGGGAGCAAAGTCAAAACATTGAAAAAAAGTATCTCCAATCATTGATGCTAGACCAAATGGGCTTTGAGATGCACACAATACTTAGACATAGACATAGATATTAGACCTTTCATAATGCTGATTCAAAATGTATCAAAGACCTACAGATCTATGAACTATAATATTCAGAGGAAAAAATCTGAATGTATGATGATTACATTTTAAATATAACATAGAATGCATGATGTATTAAAGATATAATTACTTTGGACCTTATGAAAGTTCAAAACTAACAATGAGAAAACACTGAAGATGGAAAAACAAGTCACAGGCTGGGAAAAGATTTGCAAAAGAGGTATCTAATAAAGGACTTTTAATATGAGATATACAAAGAACTACAAAGACACAGCAATGAGAAAATAAGAAAAATGACTAAAAATGGAAAAATATTTGAACAGATATTTAAAAAGGCACGTGATGTCAAACAGATGTGATAAGAAAGCTTTAAAAATTTAAGGAATTTACAAAGTAAAATGTCATTGAAGTATTATTTACTACTGCTTATCAATTAGAATGGCTAAAGTTCAAAATACAGACAATACTGTCAAATAATGGCAAGGACTTAGAGCAATAGGAATTTTCTAATAGTTCTGTTCTTTGGTAATGACACAAGGAATTGAAACTTTAGGCCCATTTATTTTGAAAATAATTAAGCAGATGTATTTATAATTTCTAGAATTTGGAAGCAAGCAAGACATCTTTTAGGAGGGTAATTGGTCAGGTTTTTCTGTTGGAGCACAAACTACCCATAATATGTGATTTAAATGGGAAGAGATTTCTTTAATCATGAGTTCCAGAGGATTCAGTCAATGATTAACTGGTTCCAAGCAGAAACATGACAGAATGTTATGGAAGAGCAGTTATTATTGTACAGGCTTTGTAGAAATTACCTATCAAGTCATAAAAAGATAGGTCTAACCTTAACTGTGCATTATTAAATACACAAGCAAAAAAAAAAAAAGAAAAAAGAAAGAAGGAAGGAAGGAAGGAAAGCAGAATGAAAGAAAGGATAGAAGGAAGGAAGGAAGGAAAGAAGAAAGAAAGGAAGGAAGGAAGGAAGGAAGGAAGGAAGAAAGAAAGAAAGAAAAAAAGAAAGGAAGAAAGAAAGAAAGAAAGAAAGAAAGAAAGAAAGAAAGAAAGAAAAGAGCAGAGAGAGAATTTTTTCTCAAGAGGCTATATATTATATGATGAAAACTAAAAATACTAAAATAATAAACAGATCGCTGGTTGCCATGGTGCTTTAGTCTTTTTTGTTGCTGGCTGAAAATGTCTGATGCAAATAATTTAAAAAGGAAATGGCTTATTTGCCTCATGGTTTCTGAGGATTTAGTCCTTACTCCTCTGGCTCGATGGCAGGAACATTATGTTAGAAAGATGTGGTGGAGCAAATCTGCTCACTTTGTGGTTCTGGGGAAGCAATGCAAAGCAATAGTACCAGGGAAGAAGGGTCATAGATGGCCCCCCAGGAGAGGCCTCCATGACCCACTCAGACAAACCTAGAAGTGGGCTTATGAGTGCTTTGGGCAGTTCTCAAACCAATCAAACTGATGAGCTCACCTGTTACATGTGAATTCTGGCAAAATGAAATAACAGATAGAGAAACAAGGAAAATATAGTGCAGTGAAACTACTCTGCATGATCCTATAATGATGGTTGTGTGTCATTGTACATTTGTCCATACACACAGAATGTACCATGCTAAGCACAAAAAGGAGATGATGCATTAGGAGTGATGAGGCTGTGTCAGTACCTACCAAATGTTCATTGATTAAAAAACATACACGTTACTCTGCTGGGAGCTGTTAATGTGGAGAGGATGGGGCATGCATGGCAGAGAAGAATATATGAAAATTCTGTGATTTGTCTCAAGTTTTTCTGTGAACCTAAAACTGTCCTAAAAACAAGTTCAATTTAACCACGAGAATATCTTATTGAATTTAAAGGTAACTGAAGATTTCTTTTCAAAACTGTATACGAGAAGGCCAAAGATTGTATCCATGTATGTGGGGTCAACTATGATCATACTGTGATAGATAGTTGTTAATCCACTGCTGAAGGCAAACAGGAACTGAATGTTAATTAAACTTATTTTCTTTCTTTACTTAAAAAAAATGTATGTTGTACAGGGCCTACAGGGTTTCACTACACAGTTCAGACTCCTAGTGATCCTCCTGTTTTCAGCCTCCCAAGAGCTGAGATTACAGGCACACACCAACACTCCCAGTCAATTTCCCTTTCAGTGGCACAGCGTGCCTGGTATCAAACTGAACTTATTTTCTATCCCCTGATTTAGCCATGTTTTGTGTCCTCTGTTTCTTCCCAATAACTCCTCAAACCTGATATAGGCATCAGTTGAAATATGAACGGTCTCTTTCTGGTTTTATGTGCTGGATAGGTTGTGGCCCAAGAAAAAGCATCCTGTATTTCTTGATTTGTTTATATTCTCAGTGAGAACAGAGTCTTTATCAGGAGCACCCTTGACCACCTTTGAGCAATACAGTTTGTAATTAGTGGCAGGGCTTGGTAAAGAGCACTACGACTCTTAAAACTTTGGAATTTCATCTTTTCTTTTAACTTTTCCGTGAACTAATACTCTTACAAATTTAGGAATCAACTACCTGTGTTGTACTAGGTATTGCACGTGCTTCTGATACTAGAAAATAACAACTAATCCTCTTATAGCACCTACAATGTACCAATTTAAGGTTTTACTAAACTCTCTTGACAATTTTAGATGTGTTATTTACAGTATTACAAATGAGGTCCAAGGGAGTTAGTGAAATTGGACTCTTTTGTGTTACTTGTCAAAAAGCTGAGGTTAGTGGGTATAATCCATTTCCTGCCTGAGTGATTAGCAGAAGAGCAGAGAATGAAACTACGGCCTCCTGAGTCCCAGCTCATACCAAAAGTCTCCTGATCAGTTCTGGGCAAGGGACTCCTATGACCACTATTTCCAGAGCATCTTCTTTGATATCTTGGTTTGTGTCCCCATGTTCCCAATTAGCATTAATTAAAGAGGAGAAAAATAGAGCTTCCCCAAAGCTCTCTGCTCTGTAAGTCATGTAGGGTACTAGAAAAGATAATTCTGATAATTATTGAAGTTGAGACTATAAGTCATGACGCAGGCACAAGCTCTCTTTTGGGAACAGCTCCCTTGCTTCCCGTCTGGTTTCCCCAGCTTAATTAAGCAATTTGTTTGGCTTCCTATTAGCAACCTTGTTGGCACTTGGCTCTGTTCCCCCGAGTTGCTCAGTAGAAAAGTTTTGTAGGAAAATTTCCTTAGCTGTCTCTTTCGTTTTCCTGTGAGACTACCTGCAGTCACTTCCTCCAAACAGACTAGGTGTGACAGTTACAGTTTTGCAGTGAGTCTAAGTTTCCTTTTCTTGGCCAAAGGAAAATAAAACCAAAGTCTAATCTGACTGACAATAGAAAAGTTCAGTGCAATTGCTTGAGATCTAACTGAGAAGGAACTATTTAGGACTTGAGCTGCGCACACTTTTCAAAGATTGCCAAGCTCATTGCCTGCTGTAGGGCCTTTGTGCACAAGGAAAAAGAAAAATTTTGAGGGAAAATTTCTTGTTTAACACCTTTTAGAACAGATGACTATGCTTCTGTTCTCTCCTCCCCAGGTTCAGTCCCTACCCATTGCTCCAGTTCTTTGATGCTCACTATGCACTACTATATTTTAGTGATGCCTTTCAACTGATGCAAGACAGGTCCCAGTGCATGCGATTGTTCCCAAGTTTTCAAACAGAGGCCTGAGACTCTGCTAACCTATCTAGAAAAGAAACTGACTATACAGGGAGTGGCCTTTTTAATATTTCTCAGTAAGGATCAG
This sequence comes from Octodon degus, assembly GCF_000260255.1. Taxonomy (NCBI): domain Eukaryota; kingdom Metazoa; phylum Chordata; class Mammalia; order Rodentia; family Octodontidae; genus Octodon; species Octodon degus. The sequence goes on from NW_004524692.1 coordinate 8,741,416, forward strand.
GTGAAATGGCATTCCAAGCTATCCAGTCTTTCAGTCTGCTCCGACCACCTGTCAGGAATTTAATTCACTATCTATATAGTGAATTAAATTCACCAAAATTTTATAATCAAAATAGGATTACTATTTATTGAACAACCTAAACAATGGCTATATAAATCAAGAAACTGAGACTCTAAAGAGCTACAAGACTATTCTTGGATTACAGACACAATGACAGATCAAGTGTTCATGTCTATGTGATATAGGAGTGGGAGAAAGGCTCAAGGGAATAGAGAAAACATAGGTGAGTTCAACAGTTAGTGATAGTCCAGCATGGATGGAGCATATAAGTAGAACTAAATGGCAGACTAATAAGAGCCAATTCATAATTCTGATGTTACTGTCCCTGACATTTGATATATAGATCTACTAAAGGACTCATGTTTTATCTCCTGTAGTATCTAGTGTCGGAGTCAAACACACCAGACTAAACACTTGTCAGTATAACAGAGCCCCTTAGAATGTGTCCCGACTTCTTTATTTTTTGCCCATAACCTTTAGAATACCAAGCCCTTTATTCCTTTACTACACCCCTTGTGCCTGAGGCTCTGCTCTTCTTGACTCTCCACGGGGCAGTAGATTGTGTTTTGCTTTAAGAGTTTATGAGTATCTACAGCTGTCACACTACACAGACTTCTTGGAATCCTGAACATTGTCTTCCTTCACCCTGGTTCAACTGTTGCTGTATAGCTCTAGCAAGAACCTCACCCAGCTATCTTGGAGAAAGACAAAAGAGGACATCCTGGAAGTCAGCTGATCTCACTCATGGGGGTTAGCAAACAACAGTAGAAGAAAAATGTAAAAAACAGATAAGTGCAAAGCTGAAAATAGAAATGGGGAGCATATTGAGAATTTAACACCTTAGCCATTCCCCATTTCCTCCTATCTTTCCTGTCCTCTCCACTTCTAGCTACTCTACTGAGATGATTTAATTGGACCCTCGCAGTTTTCTAACAAGTGAATGGAGAGATGCACAGCTCATCTCTGGCTAAGACAGACTAGAATTTGGCAGAGACAAATAACTTTTAGTCTTGAATAATGATTGTAAAATTGTCTTCTAAAAACACATATTTTCCTCTATCAACAATTTATGCTTTGTATATTTCTGGACAATGCTAGTAGTTGTCAACTGGCTTGATACCTTCATAGTCTTTATAATATTTATATCTTCTTTATATCTTTAAATCTTTATGTCTTCTTCATACCATTATAATTTCTATGCCTTATTCATATGTTTATAAGCTTTATACCTCCTCTTTAAGATATCCATCTCAATTCATAAATAATCAATATAAAAATATTTCTAGACTTGCTGTACAGAGACATAGATTCAGTCCCATATCCATTCCAGCTGGGTGGCTGACCTCAGCTGGCCTCATTCTGTCTACAAAGTGAATAACAGGAAATGCATGTTGAGTCACATTCTTTCCGGGAAATTTGATCACAATGGCTCTTAAAGGAATCAGGGATGAGTGTCCTCACTAGGCAATATGTTAGTCTAAATTTAAATATTGCCACTTTTTCATTATGTGATTCTAAGCAGAAACTGAACTACACTTTGGTTGTTTTCTTATATTTAAGATGTAGCCAGGGAGACAGCACAACCTCATAATGACTTTTTGGCAAGCACAAGGTCCTGATTTCAATCCCCAGTACAAAAATAAAAATATGGATAGTGAGCTTCATAGTCCTATAAAGATTAAAAGACCAAAACATGCAAAGTATTTGCCACTGTTCCTGAATCCTAGAATGTTTCCTAGAGTGGTCAGCTTTCCTAGTAGGTCCAAGACAATATAAAGCTTAGAAAAAAAAGGACTTTGGCCTCATCATCTTGGTGCTGTCTTTCTCTGTCTGTATCTTGGTATAAGTTCTTGCATTGTTCACTTATCTTTGCTCTTTCTGGGTTTTGTCTGTGAAATAAAGACAGTAAGATCTTTTTCAGGTTCTCGGGATACATTGCTTCGACATTTAAAACACTCCATAGGAATTGATGTACTATAACTTGAATTTATTCCACACAAATTTTTACAAAAGAATTCATCCCTAGTTTTATATACATTGCACAATTTTGTGTATATGGGTCAGTAGAACTAGCCATAATCCAAATAAAGCATTTCCTTTGTACTCAGGAGTTTAAAGTCACCCTGAACTACATAGCAAGACCCTGTCTTAAAAAATAAAATGAAAATTTTAAAAAGTTTTTAAAAATGAATTAACAAATAATGTCACCCTGGAATATCCTGTGTCTCTCTTTCTCCCTCAATGAATTTGATTGTATTCATTAGTGGATAGCTTTAGGGTTTTTATTCTCTTTGTACTCTGTCTTCCTATTTTGTAGTTATCTCAATCTGTCTTTCTTGAGAAGTGATCATAAAAACAACAAAATGCTTGAACACAGCATTCCTTGGCAACAATGCAAAAGAATTTTGGCAATTGCTGTGATGGCTATGTTGGGTGGTGATGTGAATTGTTGTCTCATAACTCAAAGCAACATATTCTTCTCATTTATCTCTCTACAATGGCAAGCATAGTCACCCATTTAGGGAGCATCAAAGCAGTATCAAAGGAGGTTGCCAGAAATCAAGAGCTCTTCTTGGAACCGCCCCAGGATTCATCCCCATTTTACAGGTCGCTAGATTAATTTCCACTCATTCCCTTTTTACTCATCACTTTTTTATGTCGCAAACTTCTCTGAAAACTTTTCATATCTTATTCTTCAGTTCTTCCTCAGGATACAGATTCCCAACACATGTAGGTATCAGGTTTTCAGAGCCATTGTTCTCCCTGTACCTTGCCTTCTGAGTCACCAGAGAGCCTGAGGAAACCATGGCCTTTGGGTGGATACATTTGTGACCAAGTGGTCCTTCTGTCAAGGTCAGTGTGTGAAATATAAATGTCATCCCTTTTTCATTTGCTATGATGAAGGACAGTGAGAAGCATTGCTTCAGTATAGCATACTGGATTGTGCTCTCTGCCTAACTTTTATCACAGCAAAATCCATTTAATGAAATTCATTCTCAGAGCTGATGCCATTTGGAGGCAAGGCTTTGGGAAGTGATGAAGTCATGAAGACACAGGCCTCATGAATAGCTTAGTTGCACTTAAGAGGAGATCCCAGAGTTTATAGTGAAAAGATGGCCATCTATGAACCAGGAAACAAAACCTCAGCAGATGTGAAATCTACTGCTAACTTGTTCTTAGAGTTCACAGATTCTAAAAATAAAAGAAATACATTTTGTTGTATTCAGTGTGTGGCAGGTTGTTACACTAGCTTGGACAGAATAAGGTAAGACTTTCCTTCTATGTTGGTATCAATTTTATCACTTCTGAATGGGAGAAGTTAGAAACATACACATAATATGTGTATGGAATTATAACTAAATATAGGCACATATACACGTAAATCATGAACTGTACAGACTCCAAAAATAACATATTTTCTAAGATTTTCACATAGTTTTTTGTTTTATTTGTTGTAATTACTAGAGGTCAAACTCACAAACTTAAGCTTGCCAGGAAGGCACTTATGCAACTGAGCTATCACCCTGAGCCCTCGGGTAGTTTAGTATCCATCTGAAATCCAAATACTTTTAAAAATAAAATGGACAAACAAAAAGAATGAAATGGGAAATATTTCTAATATTTTTATTTTTTAAAAACCAAATTGGTAAGACAGTTTCAATAATTAACACACTGCATACATTCTTCCTAGTGGTTAATTGCTGTACAAGATGCGGACATGATATCCTATTTACAAACACTATTAGAACAAATCATTCTATTCATTAAGTGAATGTAACTATCTATCTCTTCTAACTATTTTGAATACATAGATACAAAATGGACATTCATATGTATCTTCTTTTTTTTGTCTAGTTCCGTTATTTGAACATTATAGGTGTGTTAACTCAGCAAAATATTCTAAAAGAGTCCACTAGTCCATAATAGTATTGGGTCTTCTGCTTCACTGGCTATGTCAGAAATTGTTGACCTGAGTCCCCCACAGCTCAACATAACAGCGTGGCTTTACTTCTTATATGTCTTTTTTATACTTTTCTACTGGATGGTTAAGACCAAGACAAAGCAAGACCTATGCAACAAGAGTTACAGCTTTTGGGTCTGATAAGGTCAGCGAAATCCCCTCAGGATTTATCCTGAGATCCTGTACCTCAGATTGGAGATCCTTTGTCAGTATCAGCCATGTGGATGAGTCATGGCTATTACTTGGCCAGTGTGCTGTCTGTGAAAGCCTGAGAGAATGTTTTCTCTCCAGGGAACTCTCCTTAGGCACACTGTACATCATCGATCACTTTCCTCTTTGGCCCCATCATCTCCTTGATCAGAAAATTTGGGACACTACTGAGTTATGTGATGTTACAGTACAAGTTCTGATATGTCCTGAGTCTTAATTGACCTTGGAAGACTAGGGCCAAAATGTTGGCTTTCCTTGCGACCCTCCTTTTTCTCTAATTTTGGTCTGCAAACTTAGGTTGTTAACCCTCCAGAAGACAAGCTTATTGTTATTGCCATACAATGTAGGCTGTTAAGCTTAACCTCACTATCTGTTTCAATATCAAACATCTTAGGCATAACAAGGAACAGGTATTTTTCATCAAGTATTGATATGTTGAACTATAAATCCCTACAGAATATGATGAAATAGCATTTTAAAAATAGAATATATTTTAAAAATAGGCATAAAGAATTATATAATTCTAATGTTTACACATAAGTCCAAAAATCTAACCATATACAACCTTGAAGCAGGACAGACCCACAACATTCCTTTTCCTGTCTCCTGCCTTCATTCACTAACCCCTTCTTTTTGAACAATCATCTACCCAAGAGACAGCACAGTAGCAACTGTCATGTTATGACAAGCAGCCCGTTTTCAGAAGACCAGAATGACAGGCACTCTAAGCATGAAACTACTATTACAAATTGCCATCTTCAGTGCAGTTGTTTAGTTCACAGGTGTCAGTATATATAGTTAGTCAGGGTGAGAATCATTCCAATTAACTGCTAGATTCAAAAATCTTCTGGAGATTCTCAGGATCATTGCCTTGCCCATCTCTACATATAACTGCATGGCTTGTCACTGTCATGTTTCCTAGCTTTTCTCCTTTTCCTCTCTTAATTAGTCTCAAGGACTCTTGAGTTCTTGCTTTCCTTTTACTTGTATTATACCTTTCTATTTGTTTTTCTTCTTTTGAGTTCTTATACTAGAGAAACTATATGATATTTACACATGTTTGTCTGGTTTATTTCACTTATGAGTATATCTTCAAGTGGCATTCACTTCAATATAAAGGCTTCACGTTTATCATACTTTATAGCTGAGTAATACTCCATTGTATAAAAATATCACCTGCTTTTCATCCATTCCTCAGGTGATGGGCATCTTGGTTGTTTCCAAGATTTGGCTATCACAAATTGTGCTGCTATAAACATAGGCACACA
>NW_004524692.1:8747649-8759188 GCF_000260255.1 Octodon degus
AAATGAATTTATCACTGGAGGATGTCTGCAAAATAAATTGTAGTTTTCATGAGTATTGCTAACTTCATCCAAAGTATATTTTTTTGTATTCCTATGAGCAATTCATGAAAAATGCCTGTTTCCTCGCAGACTCTCCATCCAAGTATGTTTTTGCTAACTAATAGGTTTGTATTTTAGACCATAAGACCAAACATTGTTTGTATAGCTAAGCAAATATTAAATTGCGAATTTTTATTTAAATTAGTTCCCATATTTTCTGTCTGATCACCTCCCCTTGATGTACATGGGGTCTTCACCCTGGTTATCTGTTACCCCTCTCTTGATCAAGTGAGAGAAGATGCTTTCATGGATCTGAGTCTACCAGTGTCTCAGCTTACTGCGTCCACATCTACCAAGTTCAAACTTGTCCAGGTGGGCCTGGCTTGGGTCAGGCTGCTATCCTCTGCTTTTTCCTGCTGCACCCCTTGGAAGTGAACCTGCTGTGCCCCTCTGCTAAGATGTTCAGCTCTTGGATTAGCTCAGTGGGTCTGGCCTCAAGCCTCCTTGCAGGGAGTTCTGCTGCAGGATTCTACACCAGGCCTATCTGATGGAGGAGGTTCCCAGGAGTCCACACATGGACACACACACACACACACACACACACACACACGGGGACTGGGCACTTCCTGGGAAGGAATCCAGCAAGCAGGCAAGCTCCCAGCTTCCCCCGACCCCTACATACATGCTGGGCTTGAGCTCTGGCTGGAAAGAAACAAGTGTGTTTTTAAATTTCTGCATCTTTTTCCATCTGAAAAGTGAGAAAAGTATCACAACTGTGCATGTCTTATTTTGAGCTATGTTGAATATCTTCTTTTTAAAATAAAGTACAACTGAATTTTATTTATTTATTTATTTATTTATTTATTTTGCTTTATTTTATTTATTTTCTGTGACCAGTTCAGCCTTCCCTGGGGGTGGGGCTGGCATGGTATGTGGTGCTGGGGATCAAACCATGGTCCGTGTACTTGCCTAAGCTTACCTAAGCAGGAGTTTTAGACCACTGAGCTATTTCGCCAGCCCTTATGTTTTCTGTATTAGTTTAAGTTCAAGGTAATAATGTTTGCATTCCTTGTGTCAAGTTGGTACACTTACATTACACATCTTCCTTTCTTCAAGCCCTTTCTCTCCTCCTCTTTATTCTCCTCCTCCTCCTTTCTCTGCCTCTTCCAATATATTTATGCATGTTGGCATGTCTTTATTGTTTAACACATGTCCACCCTATTGTGGACATCTATTTCTTTCATTAAGATTAAGTATCTTTAGGAAAGAAGCTATGTTTCTTCCCTTCATACTTTCCCTTGTATACTGTCTGGGAAAAATATTCCACAGATAGAACTAGCAAATTACAGAATCACTGCAATGCTTCTTTTCACACTATTGTATCTTCATTTTGTATCACCTTTTCTAAACTTTAACTCACATTCTTGTCTTTAGGACATGATGCTGCAACTAAATATGTTCATAATGTAGGATATTTGGATAACAGTTTCAGCACATAGAAAACTATTTAAAAACCAATTATTCATCTCTGTCTTTCCAATAATATAGTTTTGTTCATTGTTATCAATGATTTTAAAGTCTTGCTTTGTTTCTTACAGCTGTAACATTCTTTACTGCCTCTATTGCCAAACCAAGCATTTCTACATGGAAAATCAGAGCATGTTTGTGGAGTGGGCAGTCACCTGAGAAATCGAGCTGTTTTGCTTCACTTTTCTGTACCCCTGCCCCAATGGGACCCCCACTGAGACATAATTACACTCAATAGCTCTAGGGAATACACAACAAGGAGCCTCAAGGAAGGCAGCATTTTCAGTAACTTGGGATATAAACAAGCAGGGATAGAAGAGAAGCCAAGGAAGTTGCTAAAAATTCTGATATGATCACATGATGAAGTAAGTAAGGGACTAAGGTGGTGCACAAGAGCCGAGATGACCTGAGAAGGGAGCTAGGAGAGGGCTTTGACCTGTCCTGATGAATTCTCTCAGGGGATGACAGGAGAACCCAAGGGATGTTGGTGTGGATGCCACTCCAAAAGCTGTAATTGTTTTTAATAACTTTAGGGAACTATAATGTGTCTGTGTTGTAAGAATTTTTGAAAAACATCTGCTTAAATCTTTTTTTATTTTAGGGAAGAGAAATCTGAGGTAGAGTGAGAAGTTGCTCAGTCCAATGTGGATTGCTTATTAGTTTTGGATCAATACCACAAAGGCAATCTTTGATTGTGGAAAAGAGATTGCCCAGGGATTCTGAGCTATAGTTTTCCTTTTTGAGAAGTGTTGGCCCAAATCTTTCTGGGAAACCATCTTTGAGGAAGCACTACGTAAATAATCATCAGGCACCATGAACCTAAAATTTTAGGGTTTCATATCAGTGTTTTTGCATTGCTTTCACTTCTTGTATCTTCAGCTTTTATTTCTTACAAAAATATTCTATACACTCTGAAATAGGCCGACTTCCTTAGGGAGGCTTCAATGGTCACTTTTAGATGCCTCTTTTTTTCTTTACAATAGCCAGCATTTCTGGGAACTTCCTGAGAAAGAGAGATGTCGAAACTTTTTCTTCTTGCCTTTTATATAATAGTGATACAAGAATGAAATGAAGCTGCTTAAATTTCTAAAACTAAATATTATGAAAAAGGACACACATGAAGAAGAAGAAGAGCTTTTCTTTCCATGTCTAAACTAGTCACCCACAGACAGTATGATATAAGACAACCATTTGTTAATTTGATACTGTAATCCTTCCATTGCAAAATGATGAGTTTATTAGATAATGTTCAAGTTCTTTCAGGTAGTCACATTTGGGGTCCATGGCACTAGGAACAATTTCTGATCATAAGAAGAATCCTGAAGTCATTTTCTTTGCCTGTACCCCTTGTTGCTAGGAGTCATGGATCATGACAACCAAACGTGGATCCAGACCTTCATCCTTGCTGGCTTCACTATCTCTGAGACCCTACGACCTCTTGCCTTCATGGGGACTCTGTGTGTTTATCTCCTCACTCTTGCAGGTAACTTGTTCATCATTATTCTGGTGAAGACAGACAATGGGCTCTCCACACCCATGTACTTCTTTATCAGTGTCCTGTCCTTCCTGGAGCTCTGGTATGTCAGCACCACGGTGCCCACCTTGCTACACACCTTGCTTCACGGGAGCTCACCCATCTCATCAGCCACTTGCTTCACACAGTTGTATGTTTTCCACTCACTGGGCATGACTGAGTGCTACCTGCTGTGCATCATGGCACTGGACCGCTACCTTGCCATCTGTCACCCACTCCACTACCATGCCTTCATGAGCAGCCAGGTACAGCAAGGGTTAGCAGGGGCCACTTGGTTGGCTGGCTTCTCAGGTGCAGTTGTGCCAGCCAGCCTCACTGCCACTCTGCCTTATTGCTTAAAGGAAATAGCTCATTATTTCTGTGACCTGGCACCCCTAATGCAGTTGGCCTGTGTAGACCCAGGCTGGCATGCTCAGGTTCATGGGGCAGTGATTGGTGTGGCCACTGGATGTAACTTTGTGGTCATTTTGGGACTCTATGCAGGCATCCTGAGAGCTGTGCTAAAACTACCCTCAGCTGCCAGTCGTGCCAAGGCCTTTTCTACCTGTTCTTCCCACATGACTGTAGTGGCTCTATTCTATGCTTCAGCCTTCACGGTATATGTGAGTTCTCCTGGGAGCCGATCTGAGGGCATGGACAAGCTTATTGCCTTAGTGTATGCTCTCCTTACGCCATTTCTCAATCCTATCATCTATACACTTCGCAACAAAGAAGTGAAGGAGGCTGTGAGGAGGGTCACTGACAGGATTAAGACATTTCAGAGGGGACCCTTATGATCTCTTTTAGTATAATCCATATTGAGAGTAACTAAGAATCAGCTTTTTCATATTCATTTGCTCAGAATCAAAGGGAGCATCAATAAAATATTTGATCAGATTACTAGTTAAATATGTTCAAATATTCAGATGGAACATGTAGATAGAAGAATTATGACTTCTGATTCCTTCTCAAAGTACTGGGGACAAAAATGTTACAAGGTGGAAGAAGACAGGCTCTCAAACAAGCATTTTACCTAAATTAGGACTAAGAGTGGGAAGTGCAATTCCAAAAGAAGGAAGAGAAACTAAGGCTAGAAGTTGGCACACTAATGAAGACAGTATTTTAAAGGAAGGTTAAAGAGAGGGTAAACAGGATTGGTTTAGGAAAAAAGGAAACTAAAATTAGACAGCATGAAGTTTTAGATACAGAGCAGTGTGCATGGAGGGAAAACTTCTGAGTTGGATTTCTGTGACCACGAGTTATTACATGTTCAAGTGCAGTTTGGTGGGGACAGAATTGTCTTGGCAGGTAGGTAGAAAATGCAGATGATAATGCACCATCTTGTGGGACAAGAGTAGGGTATTGGAGAGGCAAGTATTGTATGAGCTTTCTTTCTGTAACATGTAATTAATCCATCTACAAGCAGAATTTAACACCACATTTTAAGGCAACCAGTAAATAATCACAAAGCTTAGTAATTTCATATACAAAGTTTTTGCATATAGAGCAGAAAAAGTCTGAAATTCCAAGAAGAGATAGAGCCATATTTTCTGACCATACCCACAACACATCTTGCCTAGTTTTTCTACCATTTTTATGTTGAGCAGAATTTGAAAATAACTCAATAAACTCAACATCCATACTTAAATGATTTGAAGATTCAGAGCCACTAAATACATGCTAGAGGATGGACATGTATTTAATGAGAAGTGACTGAAAACTTGACAGGGACAATTACTTCAGAGTCTTGGATATTCTTTCTTATTTTCATTTTTATGTCTCCCATTGATAAACAACAAACAAACAAATCAGAATTTTCAAATATCTTCCCTATGCAAGAAAAATACTAGTTGTTTTCAAATGCAGTTTTGCTTAGTCTTTATAATATTCCTCTGTAAAAGAAGAATCATCTCTGGGTTGGTTAGATAGCTCAGCAGACTAAACACCTGCTTGGAGAAACACAGGGACCAGGGTTCAATTCCTAGCACCACGTGACACGCCAGCCCTGCCCCCAGGTATACTGAGTCAGCCACTGAGATTGGGCATGGTGGTGCACCTTTGTAATCCCAGTTCTGTGGAGACTGAAAATAGGAGGATCACTGAGTGTGAGCTGCCTAGGGAAACCCTCTACCAAATATATTTAAGGGCCTGCCAGATGGTTCAGCAGGCTAAAGAGCCTGCTTAGGCAGAGGTAAACTGTGGTATGCAATGCCAACACCAACCCAGGGGGCGTGCTGAGATGACAGAGATTGAGACTGGGCGTGGTGGTGTGTGCCTGTAATCCCAGCACTCTGAGGCTGAAAACAGGAGAATACTACAAGTCCAAACTACATGGTGAAACCCTGTATACTCTGTAGACCCTGCCCTAAATTTATATATATATATATATATATATATATATATATGAATCTTCTCACTATTTATTTACATAATAAAGGTAGAAATATTTAGAAATACTACTGGAATTGCTGTAGTCACAGCCCAATTCAAGCCAAGATCTACTCCAGATGTCTGGATGACCTTGGTAGCAACTCCCCTCATGTGCTCTTTCTGCAAGATGAGAGGCTGCTTGTGAACAACTGCCCACATTCCTCTGGTTTAGGGAGTTTCGATTCTATGCTTCAACACTTCATGAAGAAATTACAGGAAGAAGGGAAGGCTTTTAGTCTTTACTAGAAATGGAAAGATGGCACTTGAGAGTGATTTCATTGTCTGTATGATCTTGGGAAAATATATCATAACTGTCCTCTGTCTTTTGTTGTTTTCCGTAGAAAGAACTACAATGAATATTCTAAAAATTACATGAAATTAACCATCAAAAGTGTCCACAAACAACTATAATTTCTCATAGACAGAGAATATAGTGGTTAGACAAAAGACATTGAACGTGTCCTCCTGTTTGAGCTCAAATATGAATTCTATTATTTAATTTCTGCTTCACCTTATGTAACAAATTTAATTTCCTTGTACTTTAATTTTTTATATCTGTAAAATGAGCTGTAATAAGTCTTTAATTGACATGGAAATTTCAATCATTTTCGTTTAAAAATTATATTGTTTGCACATTCATTTCTGAAGTGGAGACTGATTTCCCTAAGAATAGATACGACTACAACTTTCTCAAACTTGTACCATGCATATATTCAGTCAATTCCTTCTGAGCTGAATGTCCAAGTCATTTTTTCATCAACTGTGGAGTGTCTGTGCTGTCATGAAGTCTATGTTGTTTTTCTAAATGCCGGGTATAGCACTGAATTCTGCTGGCCTGCTGAATTTTTTAATTATTATTTTCTTTTAGCACTTTTTAGCTTTCTTCTTCTTCACCCCACTTCACACATTTTTTTTGTAGACCATGGCAGAAACTTTGTAGTTTCCTCCAGTAGTTGCCTTCCAGAATGACAGGAAACAGCCTATTTTATTTTTTGGAACCAGGGATTGAACTCAGGACCTTGTACTTGCTACACAAGCACTTCTGCCACTGAGCTATCTCTCAGCTCGTAAAACAGCTTATCTTTAAAGATTTGTATCCAATTAATTAGTAGTTTTCTATTAATTAATTCTGTGCAGGTCACACTCTGTGATGAAGCTTAGGCATTTACTCTGGTTGTGGAGACATGAAGAGCAACAAAAAACTCAAAACACTAAGGACCACACTGTTGAACGTAGCATAAAAGTTAGTATTCACTTATACTTGAATAAATAAACAAACCCTTAAGAGTCAAATGAGTATGGTAGATACTAAGTTCTCCTATAACTCCACTGAAGAAAATTACTTTCACCCATCCTCTGTAACTCCAAACTACTCTTGCATTTCATTCTATAATTTTTCTCTCTTGAAAACTCCTTAAGGTTTTCCCTTTAGAATATGGTTTAGGTATCTTGGCACAGAGCTTCTCAACATGTACAACTAGCATCAATACAGAGCTCCTGAGTCCTCATGGTGAGAGACCTACTGTGTGAATGATCAGCCAAAGTTCACTAGAGTTCCTAGAACAGGAAACAGGTACAGAAAACACCCTTTCTGTTCACCTCACTTTGCCCTATAAATGTCATCACTTCTTCTAGCTGCTGTGATGTAGGTGAGTAGCACTTAGGATGGGGGAAATGTTGGGGTGAAAGTCAGGATAACTCTTGGGCACTTCTCCCATATCTACATCTAGATACTGATTAGGTGGATAGACAGTAAGAACCAAGGGCTAAAAGGCAGCACAATCACACCATTTACTTTGTGTTAGCATTAAGGCAAACATTCTGCCACATGGTTGATTTAGATAGTTTGTATTTCAAACACAATTATGTAAGAGAGCAAAAGGTGATGCTGTTAACACCTGGGATGTCAAGAGGAAATTAGGGCTGCCTTACACAGTGATTTATGGCCATAACTTATCGTTTCACATCATCTTATATAAATAATTTTATTTTTCTGAATAAATAACCTTAAGAGTCCAAAAATTAATGTAGTATAAAAGAATTTAAAGAAGAAATTCTTGCTCTAACTCTGATTTATAAGACTGTGATGGATTGACAACTGGTGATCAATTTGTTACACCAAGCTGAATTGAATCATCATGGTGCCAGATATGGGAGACCCATCTGAGGACTATTGCCAGCAGAGTAAGAGGCAGAACTAGAGAAGCTATTGTGAGGCTGTCAGGGAAGCTATTTGGAGAAGCTATTGGGGAGGTGTTGGAAGCTTCTGGTTCTCTTGAACTATTCTGATGGAGGACCTTTTTCATGCTGGCTTTCCTGCTGAACTCAGCTTTTCTCCTCAGAGGAGCATGCTGTCACTGAGGATAGCTCTAATTCATTTTGGGGGTGTTCTGATCCTTTACTTAAGCATTACTTCCTGGCTTCAGAGGGGTAGGTGGTATACAGCTCTGTGTCTCCTGGAGAAGCTTGTCATGTTGGCTTTCTGATGGGTACTCGGCTTTCCTATCATTGGAGTATCTCAGAGGCTCACTATTGCTGAGGATGGCTGTGGTACTTTCAGCGGGGAGCTCTGGTTCTGAGTGTTGCTTCCTGGCTCCATCTCAGCCTGCTAGCATAGATCCTTCATCCTATTAGCACAGACTTCCTGGCCTCCACCACTAAACTTTGGGCCTTTTCAAAGCAGATCCATGAAACTGGCCTGCATAGGACATTGTAATGGGCTCTAGGCCTTCACTTGGATTTGTGGGAGGCACTGTTACGGGCTCTAGGTCTTAGGCTGGACTCATGTAGGACATTACTTTGCAATTCAGGCCCTCAGCTGTAGAGTGTGGACAGATTTCCTGCACTCTTTTTATATGACTATTTGGGTGAAGTGTTATAAAATAATCTTGTAAAATATGTGTCCTATATTGTATTATTCACCTTGCAAAACCTCAATCTAAAACAAAGTTATAGGGTATTACCAAACCCTGGAAGAAATTACTTTCAGTTGTTTTCTTGCATGATTGCTGTATTTGTTTTGTGAAACCCAGAAAAGACCAATGTTTTTACCTACCCATTCATATGCATAAGGCCTCAGTCCATATACTTATTCTGTGCACTTTCTCTTTTCTTAATAATGTTGAAGACACTTCTATTTTCTAATAGTCAGTACACACTCACTTTAAAATAATAGCTTCAGAGTATTTCATGGCATCTTTAATTTCTCTAGTACTGTGAAAGACTTTTATGTTGCATCTAGTTTTAGCTATCAAAAATATCATTGTAGTGAATAAGCTTGACTATGCAGCCTTTTCTGTATATTATATATAAATTTCTACAAGTGGAAATCCTGGGTCATAGCATAAATAACTGTTAATAATTCCTGAATTTTCTTCAAAATTCATTAAATTATATAGCTCTCTGATCAATAAGGAATGAAAATATATTTCTCTCCAATTTCCATTGTTTGAATAGACTCTTAATTATTTTTAAATGTGAAGTTTGAAAAACTAGTTCTCAATGAAGCTTTAAAACTCATATCTAGTATTTAACAGTCACTCAAAACTTCAGTGTGTGCAGTTGTAATTGCATCAAAGCTAGGCCAGTTCATAACCTTTTATCATGAGTCCAATTGCTCTCAAGCCTTGACACTTGTTACCTACTAGAGGTACACAGTAGAAATGTGAATTTCTATAGAGAGGTTATTTCATAATTACTGCTGAATAAAAGATGGGGGGAAAGAGAAAATAAACACCAAGTGTTTTCAATAGTATCCAGGTCCAACATTTCTCCATTTGGAATTGGCTTGAGATGTGGGGGGCATAGTGACAATGCTTATAAATCCAAACACTATTCTTCCACCATTATCTGGGAAAGGGAGACACATAATATTTTACTAAAACCTACTGTGCCAAAGTACAGCAGACCCAATGGCCTAAACAGTAGACCTTTATTTGCTCACCGTTCTGTAAAAATCTAAGATCAAAGGCTCAACAGACTCAGAGTGTCCAGGGCCTCTCTCCTAGGCTTGCAGTTGGCTGCTCTCTCACTGCCAATGCTATGGGCTTTGGTCCTGGTACCTTATTTATGTCTGCATTTTGTTTTATTTTAGTTAAGTTTATTGGTACATTTTAGCTATACAAACTGATCGTATTCATCATGAGGAATATGTAACCATACATGATAGTAAAATATGATTTAAAAATCATTAAGGTTTTGGGTTGGGGAGATTAGTTGTTAACAGTTGTTAATCAGATGTTCAGAAAATTCCCAGTAGAGGAATAGCTGGTTTAAATGGGATTTCCAGTCCAACTTTTCTAAGGAGTCTCCATACTGATTAACATAATGGTTTCATCAGCCTACATTCCCACCAGCAGTGGAGAAGGGTTCCTTTTACCCCACAGCCTCTACAACATTTGTTGTTGGGTGATTTCTTTATGATAGCCATTCTTTCTGTAACAGTAGTTTCATACTTGATAAGGTCAGTGAAATCCCCTCAGAATTTATCCTGTGATCCTGTACCTCACATTGTTTTTCAGTGTCAGTCATGTGCATGAGTCATGGCCATTGCTTGGCCAAAGTGCTCTCTGTGAAAGCCTGAGAGAATGTTTTCTCTCCATGTGACTCTCCTTAGGCACACTCTACATCATCGATCACTTTCCTCTTTGGCCCCATAATCTCCTTGTTCAGAAAATTTGGGACACTGCCGAGTTACATGATGTTATGGTACAAGTTCTCCTATGTCCTGAGTCTTAATTGACCTTGGAAGGCTGGGGCCAAAATGTTGGCTTTCCTGGCAGCCCTCCTTTTCATCTAATTTTGGTCTGCAAACTTAGGTTGTTAACCATCCAGAAGACAAGCTTTTTGTTACTACCATATAACTTAGGCTGTTAAGCTTAACCTCTTTATCTGTCTGCATATCGAACATCTTAGGCATAATATGGAACAGGTATTTTTCATCAAGTATTGATATGTTGAACTTTAAATCCCTACAAACTATGATAAAAACGTTTAAAAATTAGAATATATTTTAAAATAGGCATAAAGAATTATATACTTCTTATGTTTACACATAAGTCCAAAAATCTCACCATATACAACCTTGAAGCAGGACAGTACCACAATATTCCTTCTTCTGTCTTATGCTTTCATTCACCACACCCTTCTTTTTGAACAACCATCTACCCAAGAGACTTCATAACAGCAACTGGCATGTCATGACAAGCAGCCCATATTCAGAAGACCAGAATGAAGAACATCTGATTAACAACTGTTTATATATTATCTATTTTATCATCATATCTTTTGCTCAGATTAGCAGATATCATTATGCAAGATTGGACATGTGGCTGGACATTACCACTTGCTTTCAAGAAACCTTATTTATTTATTTATTTATTTTTTTTTTTTGTGGTACTAGGGATAGGGATAGAACTCGGGACCATACACTTGCCACACAGGCCCAATAGCTCAGTGTATTAAAGTGCCTACAAGCAGGTGCAGGGGCCGAGGATTTGATCCCTGGGCCTGCCATGCCGGCCCTGCCCATGGGGAACCTGGGATAGCTATTGAAACTTGGTGGGGGTGAGGTACACCTGTAATCCCAGCTCTTGAGAGGCTGTAGACAGGCAGATCATTATGAGTCTGATCTAGTAGTGAATCCCTTAACACCCTGTAAATCCTTCCCTAAAATAAAAAAATAAATAAATATAAAATAAAATTCATATCTACTTTTTATATTTGAGGTAAAAATTTTGCTTTCAGCTTAAAGAAAAATATATTTCTATGTTATTAGCATTTTTGATGGTCTACCACCATCCAGAAAATATCTTAAAGGAAAACAACAAGAACAAAATGGTGTTTCATACATTTCCTCCAACTACCTAGAATGAAATATAGAGAAAAATAGATAAATAAAACTTGTATTAAGAAAATGAATAAACAATTGTGGATTTGTTTTTTTAAACTTTGAAATTGCGTGTGATATTATTTTTTAAAACCTTTAAATTGGGGCTGGTGAGATGGCTCAGTGGTCTAAAACACCTACTT
>NW_004524692.1:8759288-8761879 GCF_000260255.1 Octodon degus
GACCACGGTTCAATCCCCCAGCACCACATGCCAGCCAGCCCCACCCCCTGGTGGGCTGAGCTGGCCACACACACACACACACACACACAAATAAAAATTTTAAAAAACCTTTAAATTGCTTGCATTAATTAATTAATTAATTAATTAATTTATTTATTTATTTTCATATTTGGTGCAGGGTTTCACTAAGCTGCTCAGCCTCCCCAGCACTGGGATTACAGGTGTGGTCCACCACACCTGGACTCAGCCTCAGTATGGGCACAGCATGTGGTGCCAGGGATCAAACCTTGGTCCCCATGTTTGTCTTAGCAGGCTCTTAGTCCACTGAGCTATCTCACTGGCCCTTAAATCATGTTTTTTTAAATTTAACTTTATTTGAAGGGTAAAAACAAAGCAAGAACAAAAATCAGAAACAGAAGGAAATAAGGGCAACATATAACTGTACATATGTTGCAGATTTTCAAACCAAGAACATCTGATTAACAACTGTTGATATATTATCTATTTTATCATCATATCTTTTGCTCAGATTAGCAGATATCATAATGCAAGATTGGACATGTGGTTGGACTTGCTTTCAAGAAACCTTAATTTTTTTTTTTTTTTTTTGTGGTACTAGGGCTAGAACTCGGGACCACACACTTGCCAGACAGACACTTATGCCACTGAGCTATCTCCCCAACCCAAAACCTTAATGATTTTTAAATCATATTTTACTATCATGTATGGTTACATATTCCTCATGATGAATATGATCATTTTGTATAGCTAAAATGTACCAATAAACTTAACTAAAATAAAAAAAATGCAGACATAGATTAGGTACCAGAATGAAAGCCCATAGCAGGGGCAGTGAGACAGCAGCCAACTGCGAGCCTAGGAGAGAGGCCCCGGACACTCTGAGTCTGCTGAGCCTTTGATCTTAGATTTTTACAGAACAGTGAGTAAATAAGGGTCTACTGTTTAGGCCATTGGGTCTGTTGCACTTTGGCACAGTAGGTTTTAGTAAAATATTATGTCTCCCTTTCCCAGATAATGGTGGAAGAATAGTGTTTGGATTTATAAGCATTGTCACTATGCCCCCCACATCTCAAGCCAATTCCAAATGGAGAAATGTTGGACCTGGATACTACTGAAAATACTTGGTGTTTATTTTCTCTTCCCCCATCTTTTATTCAGTAGTAATTATGAAATAGCCTCTCTATGGAAGTTCACATTTCTACTGTGTACCTCTAGTAGGTAACAAGTATCAAGGTTTGAGAGCAATTGGACTCATGATAAAAGGCTTATGAACTGGCCTAGCTTTGGTGCAATTACAACTGCACACACTGAAGTTTTGAGTGACTGTTAAATGATGCTGCAGGAGACCACAGTGCTGGATGCTCAGGTCCAATGCCATGGAGATGGCTTCTTACTGTGCTACCAAACAGCCCTTGCTTTGCTCTTTGACCAGCAGATTATGTTAGCAAAGATATGCATGCAAGAATACATGTATTAAACTATTATTACAGATTACCATCTGCAGTGCAGTTGCTTAGTTCACAGGTATCAGTATTATTAGTTAGTCAGGGTGAGAATCTTTCCAACTAACAGCTAGATTAAAAAAATCTTCTGGAGATTCTCAGGATCATTGCCTTGCCCATCTTCTACATATAACTCTATGTCTTGAAATTCTCATGTTTCCTAACTCTTCTTTCCCTCTCTTGATTAGTTAGTCCTCGAGATCCTGTTTCCCCTTTACTTGTATTATACCTTTTTATTTGTATTTCCTCTTTTGAGTTTTTATACTAGGGAGATTATACAATATTTACACATGTGGGTCTGGTTTATTTCACTTATGAGTATATGTTCAAGTGGCATCCACTTCAATATAAAGACTTCGAGTTTATCATTCATAAGAGCTGAATACTCCATTGTGTAAAAATACCACATCTTTTCAACCATTCCTCAGGTGATGGGCATCTTGGTTGTTTCCAAGATTTGACTATCACAAATTGTACTGCTATAAACATAGGCAAACATATATCATTATAATATGATGTTTTCAGATCCTCTGGGAAAATTCCCAGTAGATGAATAGCTGGTTGAAAGGGGATTTCCAGTCCAACTTTTCTATGGAGTCTCCATACTGATTTCCATAAAGGTTGCACCAGTCTACATTCCCACCAGCAGTGGCGAAGGGTTGCTTTTTCTCCAAAGCCTCTCCAACATTTGTTCTTGGGTGATTTCTTTATGATAATCATTCTTTCTGCAATAGTAGTTTCATACTTGGAGTGCCTGTCATTCTGGTCTTCTGAATATGGGCTGCTTGTCATGACATGACAGTTGCTGCTATGAAGTCTCTTGGGTAGATGGTTGTTCAAAAAGAAGGGTGTGGTGAATGAAAGCATAAGACAGGAGAAGGAATATTGTGGGGCTGTCCTGCTTCAAGGTTGTATATGGTGAGATTTTTGGACTTATGTGTAAACATAAGAAGTATATAATTCTTTATGCCTATTTTAAAATATATTCTAATTTTTAAACGTTTTTATCATATTTTGTAGGGATTTAAAGTTAAACATATCAATACTTGATGAAAAATACCTGTTCCA
>NW_004524692.1:8772044-8778446 GCF_000260255.1 Octodon degus
ATGCAGTGTATTATTTGTTGAAACTGTACTTCCGATTTGATTTGAAACTGTCTCATTGCTATATGTTTATCAATAAAACTGTAGAAAAAAAATAAAAAAAAATAAAAAAAAAAGAAAATCCTGGGGCTCAAGTCTCTGGTGTTAAACAGTAGGAAGGTGCTGGGCTGTAAGATAGGTTTGATTTGATAAACTATAAATTTGCTTTAGAGTTCTTTTGGTGCTGAAGAAAGTGTGCCAAAGAAAACATCCTGAAGAGCCTGCTCTGTATGTACGTCCCACTTCTAAGGACTCTTTAATCATTTCCACCACACCTGGCCTCGATGTTCATTAGCAGTTAGACTCTACACTTTTCATTCTTTTACCTGAGGCAGAAAGTCTGTGGCCATGCTTATCACAGAGTAGACATAGAAGGGAATGCAGGCTCTGTGAGTCACAGGCTTCCTCTGCAAGGGTGTGTTACCCACAGTAAATCATTGCTGTAGCTAATGTGTCCTTCTGTGAAATCTTCTAAGGCTTACCCGGTCAACCTTTCTGATGTCAATTCCTTCTGCTGTTATTTTTCTTTCCAGAACTAGGAGTTGGGACCATACTTTACAGAATCATACCATGCTCATACTTAATTTCTTGATGCTTGATGACATGGAGACCCAAGATTACGTAGATATACTATTTATACTTAAATACTATACATAGATCAATTTTCTTATTAAATCTTCCACAGCAGTAACCTGAATAAACACACTTCCAAAATCAGCTAGTAAGTACTGAACTCAATTTAAAATATTCAAATCTACAGAGAAAGAGGAAAGAATAACACAATCTTTAGGAAGCTAAAGGGTCTAATCACATTGACAGAGTGGAGTCCTTACTTTCCTTAGAATTGCTAGTATTAGTGGACTTTTTAGAAACTATACAAATCCAATAGTTAGGTCACTTCTTTTACTTAATTCAGGCTAACAAGAAGAACTCTTTTTAAATCATTGCTTGTATGAGCTGCAGAATCATTTTTGGAAAAGTAATGTGTTGTCTACAATCATGGTAATCTAAACATAATTCCACTGTTTCATAGGATATTGATTCTGTTCTTTGGCTCACTTTGTGAAAAAGTTAGCATATCTTTTAAGTTTCTTCTAATCACAAGGACCTGGATTCATCACATGAATCTTCTTACGTAAAACTTAACCAGAGATAAATATTTTTATTTTAGTGAGAATGTGCAATGTTGGTTGATTAAATAAGCCAACTCCAAGACAGGTCTAGTAATCTGTATTTTAATAAGTCTCAAAATGATTTGGATGCAAATTAAAATCTGAGACCTATCCTGACTGGTGGTTTGGAAATACAAACTGCATTTATGAAACACTCCACTCACCTCTTCTTCTCTCTGGCACTGGTCCAGGATGTGTTGTTTTGTTCATTCTTCCATGCAATGATGGGTATGGCTTCCAATACTTATGATACAGTAGGAGGACTAGATCAGTAGGTTACCCCATTGATGAGTTTATTAGCAAAATAAACTTCCAGGATATGAGCTCACATTGCAGGAAGTAGGGCTCTAAGTTGTGCCTTTGAAAGATTTAACCTACTCCAGCAGCACTCATTCTTTTTTAAAATTAATTTTATTAAGAAACAAATAGCAATGAGACAGTTTCAAAACAGGTTAGTAGGACAGTTATAATAATTAAAACATTGCATATTGTTGTCTTCATAGTAGTTATTCATAGTACTAGATACAGACATGATATCCTGTCCAAACACTATTAATACAAATCTTTCTTGTCATTAAATTAAGAAAAAGTAGCTATATATCTATCCTAACTATTTTGTGTATACAGACACAAAATGGTCCTTCATTTATATCCCCTTTTTTTGTTTAGTTTTGTCAGAGATGGGTCTTCCATTGCCATTAAAATATTGCAGGTGTGTGAACTCAGCAAAATAATCTAATATAGTCCAGTAGTCCATAATAATACTGAGTTACACTCACTCTTTTCAATGTGCAATGTTGGCTCTCTTCCTCTGTTCTCTGCTTTCTGGGTGTCACAAAAAGAGCAACTTTCCTCCACCTCTCTTCTCTGACATCATGTTTCTGCCATGCATCAGTTAATTGAGATTTGAAACTTCCAAAACCATAACCAAAAGAAATCTTTCCTCCTTTAAGTTTTATTTGTCAGGTATTTTGTCCCAGAGATGGAAAGCTCTGACTAATAGAGAAGACTGGTACAAGAGAAGTGAGTTTTTCTTTCTGTGATTATGCTTGACCATGTTCAGAAAGCTTTCAGGTAGAGTTTAGAAAAGTCTGAAGAACTGTGTTGGTGAAGGCCGAGATTGATAAAGCAGACATGGAGAGAATTCTGGAATGCATTCACATCAGAATGCTGCTATGAATGGAGACAGCAAAGTCTGTGCATGTGGAGTTTGAGATGGAAGCAAGGACTCTACTGGAAATTATGTTAGACAATTGATCTTACATCTCGGCAAATAACTTCTCTAAATTTGGACCATATCTTAAGATTTATTTTAGAAGAGATTGAACATAATAGTGATGGGCTAATTAACCTGATGGAGGAAATTTCAAGGCAGCGCAATATTTAGTGTGTGGCATGGGTTTTGCTGGCTGCTTAAAGAATGTTTAAAGGGAAAATCTGGAGTCAAAAGTAAAGCAGGAAACTATTAAAAGCTTGCAATTTGGACAGGATACAAACTGATGATGTAAAGCTGGGTCCACGTTTGGTGAAGGTGCTGAATAGATCCAGTGGCATTTAGAGAAGCCAAGATTTTGCATTGGGGCTATAAGAAAGATGGTTTAAGGAAGTTTCAGGAATTGGTGAGATGCTACTCAGTGCAGACTCAAGGAGGTAAAAGGGTTAACCTTTCATTTCAAAAGAAAGCTATTCAAATCCCTGATGAAATTCCTGAAGGGACTGATTCTCAGGAGATTTGCTTTACCAAACTAAGCCATCCAAGCATTCAAAGGACACTGTGAAACTAGTCCAAAGAGGTGCAGCTGCTACTCATTCTGGATAGATGTTTGTGTCTCTCATGTGATGCTGGGTTTGTAGATATGCAGAAAGCATGAGTTATGGGTACATGGAAGCTTTCTGCCAAGATTTCAAAAGGAGGCCTCATAATGAGGCATGAGATAGATACCCTGCTAGGAACCTCTGAGAGGGCAATGTGTAGAGCTATGGAGTGTGAGGTTGAAGATACAGTGGAATCGTTAGGAAGCTGGATATGGTAGGAATATGCCACCAAAAGCTGCATAAATTGATCAGAGCCAGTCCAATAAAAAGCCACTTAGGCTATAACTGGTACAGCCCTATAGATAGGCTGTCCATGTTCTTTGGAACTCACATACTGCATCATATATCCTAGTTTCTGGACATGGACTTGTGGGAGTGAATGTTTGCCCCACAAAATTTCAGTCTTGCTTTGACCTGATTCTTTTCTATTTTCCTATTTTTCCCACTTGGAATGGGAATCTTGACCCTGTGGCATTTTATCTTGGTATTACGTAACTTGTTTTTGTTTCTAGAATGGTTGACATCTAAGAGTTTGCCTTGAATCGCAATGCGTTCAAAGTTGTACATTTGAGCAGTGCTACAAGTGCTAGAGTTTGAGGACTCAGGGAAATGGGCAAAATATATTTTGTATTACAAGCTGTATTTGAGACTCTGGAAGCCAAGAGCAAAATGTTATGTTTAAATGTGAAGCGTATTAGCCCACTGATGAGCTCGTTAGTACAGTGGTATATTAGATGGTGGAGCCAAGTTGGAGAACTTGACCGTTAAGGGCATATGCACCCCCAGGCACTTACTCCTGGACTCTCTGCTCCTGTTCTCTGCTTGGTGGATGCCATGAAGTGGAAAGCTTTCCTCCCCCTCTGCTGTAATGATTCTTCATAGGACCGGCTGAACAGAAACTGAAATTTTGAAGCCATGAGGCAAAATAAATCTTTCTTCACTTGTGTTGTATATGTCAAGCATTTTGTTCCAACAAATGAAAACTGAATACTAAATGTGGCTGCTCTCATACTAAGTTTCTTGAAATACCTCTCTGGGGTAAATAAATTACCAGGCACATAAATCACAAGTAAAAATATGAAAGATTTAAAGAGAATAATTAACAAGATACACTGATTGGAAGTTATATAGATACACATCATTTTCAAGCACAAGTAGATTTAGATGGTAGATTATAAAACAAATCTCAATGAAATAAAGATAATTTTTAATCTTGAATAAATCCTTGGAGCTAGGAAGATAACTCAGTAGAATAAGTGCTTGCCTAGCAAGCACAGGGTCCTGAGTTCAAACCCTGGTACTGCAAAAAAAAAATTAAAAAAATATAATCTTTTTAGAATTGAATAAATCACAAATTTAATATTTCTATCTGTTTAGTCTTTTAAAATCTTGTTTCTCATAAAAAGATTAAAATAAATTCCTGACAAGGCTAATAAAAGGAGAATAGAGAGAAATGTGAATTTATTAAAAAAGAGTAAATATAAAAGATTTGTATACACACAGGCAATATTAAGTTTAAAATGAAAATTATTGTCATAGAATACTAGTTAATTGAAATTTTATTTTATCTAATTTATTTTTCTTTTTAATTTTATATATTTGGTACCGGGTCTTACTATGCAGCTCCAACTCATAGTGATCCTCCTCTTTTCAGCCTCCCCAGTGCTGGGATTACAGGCATATGCCACCACTCCTGGACTCAGTCATCAGCTTAGCCTGCTCTGAGGAAAGGGGTGGTGAGGCATGGAGGACCCATGATAGAACCCTGACCCCTTATTTTGCCAAAGCAGGTACTTTAGTCTACTGAGTTATCTCACTGGCCCTGTTGATCAAAAATTTAAATTGCCTAGATTTATTTACAGAAAAATTGACAATAATATCCATTTTAGAAAAACACAAAAATTTCACAATATAGACTTAGAAGCTAGATATATTACTAGATAGTATCAGACCTAGAGTGTTTAGCAAGTGAGTTCTATCAAATATTGAAGAAAGTAGTGTCTAACTTTATAAAACTCCTTTTAAGAATATAAACACTAGAAAGAGACTAACATTTATTTTATGAAGCAAGCCTTGTACTGATTCTAAAACAATATAGTCATAGAAAAAATAATTAGTATTTAATCACATTCATTAAGAAGTATGTAATAGTCTCCCTCGAAATCTTGTACTTTTCACTCAGATCTAGTAGTTCCTATGAAGTAATTGTGATTGAGTTTGGTTTATCAGGAATATAAGTTTGATTAAAATATTTAATAAAATTTTGAAAGAAACAATAGATACTATGAAAGGGAAAGAAGCCTCTCAAAAGGAAAGAACAAGTGGGATAAGGAAAGGAGAAAAAAAAAAGAAGGAAGAAAAAATATAAATACATATATAATATATATATGATAGCTACAATAATTGTACTTTGTACTAATTTCTATTGGTTTACTTAAAGGAACAATTAGAGCTCAACATTTTTGACCAATTTTGTATGTTTAAATCAGGTAACATGAACAACTATTTTGAAGGCAGCAACATGTGGTATAAAAACCATTGTTGAATTTATATCATAGTGCTTTTTTAAATTCTGTATTGTTCCTAATAATTTTTAATTTTTTTTCACTTTCTTTAAAATAAAGAATTGTTACTTTTAATGATCCAATAGAAATCAGCAGTACAATGATCCTTTAGTAGGATAGAAGTACAGTTATCCTTTATTCTCTTAAATTTTTTAAAAAAAATTAAAAAAAAGAAATATGCTGGCTAGATAGCTCAGTGGACTAACGCACCTGCTTAGGCAGACACAAGAGCTGGGGGTTCAACCCCAGGACTGCCATGACAGCCCCATGCCTGGGGTTAGCTGAGACAGTAATTGAGTTGGGTATGGTGGCATGTGCCATGCCTGCAATCCCAGCACTAAAGGGCAAAAAAAAAGGAAGATTGCTATGGGTCCAATATACACAGTGATGTCCTGTAGACCTTGCTTTACGTACCTTTAATTTTTTTTTAAAAAAAGCAAGTAAATTGTGGGGGCTTGCTGGATAGCTCAGTTGTTCTAACATCTCTTGGGCAAATAAAGTCAGGTGCATAGGACCGTGGTTCAATTGCCAGCTCCATAAGCCCCACCATAACTTAAGGCAGGCTGAACAAGCCAAAAAAATATTTTTAAAGGAAAAAGAAAAGAAAAAATATCCTTCTCCAATTTGTGGGGCTTGTGGGTTAGCTCAGTTTTTTAAACGACTGCTTGGGCAAATCCAGTCAGGCTCAGGGGACCGCAGTTCAATTCCCAGCTCCACATGCCTTACCAGACCCACCCTTAAGGCAACCTGAGCTAGCCAGGAAGGAAGGAAGGAAGGAAGGAAGGAAGGAAGGAAGGAAGGAAGGAAGGAAGGAA
>NW_004524692.1:8778546-8785471 GCF_000260255.1 Octodon degus
TTATGGGGCCAAAGAGGAAAGTGATCGATGATGTAGAGTGTGCCTAAGGAGAGTCACATGGAGAGAAAAATTCTCTCAGGTTTTCACAGAGAGCACTTTGGCCAAGCAATGGCCATGACTCATGCACATGGCTGACACTGAAAAACAATGTGAGGTACAGGATCACAGGATAAATCTTGAGGGGATTTCACTGACCTTATCACACCCAAAAGCTACAACTCTTGTTGCGTTGGTCCTGCTTTACCTTGGTCTTAACCATCCAGCAGAAAAGTTTAAAAAATATAAGAAGTAAATCCATGCTGTTATGTTGAGGTGTAGGGGACTCAGGTCAACAATTTCTGACATTGCCAGTCAAGTGGAAGACCCAATACTATTACGGACTACTGAATTCTTCTAGATTATTTTGCTGAGTTAACACACCTATAATATTCAAATAATGGAACTTAACAAAAAAAGGGAATACAGATGAATATCCATTTTGTATCTGTGTATTCAAAGTGCTTAGGATAGATATATAGTTACATTCTCTTAATGAATGGAGTGATTTGTTCTAATGGTATTTGTAGATAGGATATCATGTCCACATCTTGTACAGTAATTAACCACTGGGAGTAATGTATGCAATGTGTTAATTATTTTAACTGTCCTACCAGTTTGATTGAAACTGTCTCATTGTTATTTGTTTATCAATAAAATTATGGGAAAACAGAATACGTGTATTCACTTTTGGCCAAAGTATGGAGTCCTATTTGCTAAATTTAAATCTTCAGTTTACATATGACTTGAGTTTTGTATGTTATCTACTGCAATGCTCAAATTCTGGTTAATATTCTACATGCTTTTGTGTATGTAAAAATGAGTTTACAACAAGTTGTAGTTCACTGTTTCTTTTTTAATTTTTTTTAAATTATGCTTCTTCAAATATACATGTTAGTGTTGATAAATGGTCTCTTGTATCTTTACAGTAAACTTTCAGGGAAATGCTATTTTTATGTTCAGTTTATAAACAGAGCAAGTGTTCTTAGGGTCACATAACTTTCTCAGAATTAGTATCAATACTAGTTTCAAATTCCAGTCCTTCTGAATCTAGGTCAAACTCTTAGAAAATAAAAAAAAATATTACAAACACATAAAATGAAATAAAACTCATGGGTACATAAAACATAAGATTGTAAAAACAGCATAGTACTTCAAAATATATAATATATAAAAACCCAAAAGCACAAATGAAGATCAGTGGAATGGAATAGAAGATTCAGAAATTACTCCAAATAAATTTAGCCACCTTATTTTGACAAAGGTATAAAACAAGTTCACTGGAAGAAAAGTAGTATCTTTACTAAATGTTGCTGGGAAAACTGGCTTTTCACATGCTGAAGATTGAAAGTATGGTCATAACTTTCATGATACGCTAAAATTAAAATGGAACAAATATCTAAATATTAAAATAGAAAGACAAAATCTACTGAAAGATGAGATAAGTATCACTCTTGAAGACACTGGTGGAGGAAAAGATTTTATGAACAAAAATCATGATTGCATGGGTACTATCACAAATTATAATTAACTGAGATCATATATTGAAAAGTTTTTTCATAACAAAAGCAACCACAAACAGAATGAAAAAACAACCCACAATGGGGGAAAATTGCCAACTGTTCCTCAGACAAAAGACTAATATCTAATATCTAGAATATATAAAGAACTAAAAGAAAATCAGATTCCTAAATTTAAAGACACAGGCCAAAAGTAGACAGCTCAAATAAATATATATTCCTCAAATTAAGAAGTAGAAACTGCAAATAAATATATGAAAAAAACTTTCAATTTTACTGGTCATTTGATAGATGCAAATTAAAACATCACTGAGATTCTATCTCACTCCAGAAAAAATGACTGTTACCAACAAGTCAACCAATACTGGGGTGAAGTGTTTTACACCTATAATCCCAGCACTCCAGAGACTGAGGCAAGGAAGATCACTATGAATTCAAAGAGAATTACTATGAGTTCAAGGCTAACCTAGACTCCGCAGTGAGTTCAAGATCAGCTTGAACTGAAAAGTAAGACCTTGTCTTCAAAAAAGTAAATGTGTATATTCAGAAAATAGCAAATGTAGTTAGGGCTGTGGGGAATACAAAAAGAAAAGCAAACCTTCTCCACTATTCATGAGTCTAGACTGGTACAGCTACTTTGCAAGTCAGTGTGGAGATTCCTCAAAAACTAAAACTAGAGGGTCCAGTCAACTAAGCTTGTCATCTTCTGAATAACTAAAAGCATAGTTATTTTTTTTTTCTGAACCAGGAATTGAATTCAGGCTCTTGCACTTGCCAGGGAAGAGCTTATTCATACACATGTTTAGAGTGACACAGTTTATTATAGCAAAACCTTGGAAATAACCCAAAGATACATCAGCCAATGGATAGATAATATTGTGGAATTTTTCTTTAATTATTTTTTTTTCTTTTTGAAGATGTGTTTTTTTTCTTTTTCATGCAATGGGTTACTACTCCATTATAATGAAGAAATAAGCTTGAGACATTTCTGGCTAAATGAATGCAACTTGAGACCAACGTGAAATAAATTGGACATAAGTATTTAAATATCTCACTGTTTCTGCTGCAGGAAACCAAATTGCAAATAAGGACCAAAGTGCATAATACACACTGGGGATTTCTATTTTTTGTTTGTTTGTTTGGTACTAGGTATTGAACTGGGACCTTGTGCTTACCAGGCAGGTGCTTGTACTCCTGAGCTTTATCCCCAGTGAAAGCACAATACGTATTAGGAAATAGAAGAAAGATGTTCAAGTAGGAAAAGGAACAAAAGAAATAGAGGAGTGAAAGGTGAAAGAAAGGAGGGACAAGAAATAAAAGAAACAAAAGGAAAAATAGGAACAAAGAGGGGAAGAGGGATTGAGGGGAGAAAAAAAATGGGAAAAATTAAGAAATGTCATGTACAGATACAAATTCCCTATGATGAGTGTTATCATTTTGTATGTCTGACATGTGCCAGTAAAGTAAAAATAAATTAAATTAAAAGAATAAAACTAAGCAGGAGAAACTTAAGTGATGTAAGCAAAGACAGCACAGAACACATTAAAATATTTGAAAAATGTTTACATATAAATATAACACAATAAAAACACAAGAATAAAACATTAAAACTACTTATAATCTCACAACTGTAAACATTATTTATCTACTTTCAGTTTCTAAAAAATACTACTTTCTTAAATATTAACTATAATGCTGTGAATTTTTGAATATGTTGAATCCTATGGTTTTTTTCTCCAAAATTTTTAATATAGTTAATTGTAAATATGATTTTTTTGGCAAATAATTACTTACTTGATGCTCTCAGAATTTTTTTCCTATTCATTCCTGAAACAGAGTAAATGCTAAGTAAGTATTTTTCACTCATAGGCAATGACACAACAGGGAAGAGAGAGCTCTCAACAATACTAGGACCTTCAAATACTAAGTGCTTTAGTAATTGTGCTACATCAAATGACTCTAGATGAAGTCTGTGATTCCTGTGTTCAGGAATTTATTGTCAGATGAACAGCTTGCTGAGGCAGGTAGTGTATGAGTAATGTAAACAACACAGTTAATGCTATGCCACTCAGATACACAAATAGAGAATCATATCCAGGTACATAAATGATGCAGAAAGTCTATTTTGAAATCTGGTTCACCACAGAAAAAGGATGCAGAAGTACAAAATATGCAGATCCTAAAATAAGGATGAAAACAAGGAGTGTCATGGTATGTGGCAATGGGGGAGTTGTAGTAATAGAAGTACTTACAAAAAAGTGTGCTAGAGAATAGCCAGGTTTCTGGGGGAACTAGGGTATTGGCTAAGTGTTGGGTAAGACTGAATGAGAGGTTCAGATTTTCCAAATACCCCAGAGACCTCCCAGTCTGAAATTACATTAGCACTCCCCAAAAGAATTTTTTGTTCCTTCTGACTCTAAAATCGTCACCCGTCAAAGAAAGCTTTTCCAATTTAATCTCAGAATATTCAATGTATTCTTTCCACATAAAATCATCTACTTGTTAAGGTTTTAGGGCCATTTCTTGGATTTAAATTTAATTTAGGAGGCCAGCCAGATTAAGGTGCCTACTTAGGCAGACGCAGAGGTTGGTGGTTCAATCCTTGGCCTACTGTGCTGGCCCGGCCCCTGGGGCACACTGAAAGGACAGTTGGGCCTGGGCATGGTGGCACATGCCTGTAATCCCAGCATTTGGGAAGCTGAAAACAGGAGAATCACTATGAGTCCAATCTGCATAGTGAGGCCCTACGGCCCCTGTAGACCCTGCACTAAAAATACAAATAAATAAATAAATAAATAAATAAATAAAAATTTAATTTAGGCTCTTCCTTCTTGTCACTTCTGTTTCTGACAGTAAAGGTACATTTGCATCTATGAATAATTAAAGCATTTTACTTCCAGTAGACAAATGTTCCAATTGTATAGCTTCTCTGCATTCCATGTTCATCCAAGTGCACATTCAGAGATAAAACTAAGGTTGAGATGAAGGTTAAGATGTAAACATTAGGATTTTCAATCAAATATTGACAGTTCGGATAAAAATGTGATCATACAAAAGACACTCATATGAGAATGTGCGTCATAAAAATAATTCTGATGGTAAAACCACCATTGATAAAAAACTTTCTGATGAAGTACTAGAACACTGTGCAGAGAACTATGTTTTAGAAGTTTAATAACCAGTGATTGGAATAAGGAATAAATGGCGGAGGATGTTATATAGTCAGGATGCTGGTAGGAAAACAAAAGCAGAGATGATCAGTAGAAAAGTAATAATGGAACTCTTATGAAATGAGCTATTGGGCCAATGAGGTTAGCAATGATGAATGAAAAATCTTGCAAAGAGTATTTCATAAAGATGCTTTCATTACATCCCACAGGTTCTGGTAAGCTGCATCTGCATTTTCTTTGATTGAAAATATTTTTTACTTGCCCTTTTATTTCATCTGTGATTTCTATTGGTTTATTGAAAGGGAAAGCTAATGCTTAATTGTTTTGATCGGTTTTGCATGTCTATATCTGATAATTTAAAGAACTATTTTGAAGATAGCAATATGCAATGAAACAACTCTTTTTAATTTCCTATCATCTTGTTTTGAAATTCTGTATAATTTTATTGTATTTTTTACTTTTATTCTTTTTAAAATAAAAAAAAAATATAACCAGTGAAGCTCATCTATTGAGAGCCTAAAAGTTTGTTCTCCATGCATACATAAAAATATATACAGTGTAGGTTGTCTTTTTAGGTTGAAAGCCCTATAAAAACTGCAAAGTTTAACATGAACCAAAGGAGGTAATACTCCTGAGATTAGGTTCTGGAAACTAAAAATGAGATTTGCAGTATTAGGAAAAATGATTTTCAAAATAAAACTTATGCATTTTAATTCTCTGTGCTAACATCCTGCCCCAGAGGGATCCATATTGAGAATTAGATTTACAACTCTAGGAAACACGGAACCCTAGGAGACACACATTTCTGGAACATGAATCATAACTTGAGTAGTCAGGGCCAGGGAGGTAGCTCAGTAGAATAAATGCTTGCTTAGCAAGTGCAGAGTCCTGAGTTCAATCTCCAGTGCTGGGGGAAAAAAAAAAAAAAACCTCAAGTCGTGTTTTGTGACACCAAGGAACTCATGGAGGATACAGGTTCTATTGTGATCAGTCACAATGTGGGTGGGGCAGTGCAGAAGCACACAGAAGAAGTAGGTATAGCTATGACTTCTTGTTGAATGTGGTCTCTTAGGCTGTGGAAATAAAACTCTAGAGTCACCCATGTAGACCACCCATTTCCACAGTAATCTGATAAGTCTCCCGATTACTTTAGAAATTCACAAATTCCAGACAGAGGACCAGGGAGATAGTTCAGTAGCATAAGCACCTGCCTGGCAAGTGTAAGGTCTTGAATTCTATCACTTGTACCACACACACAAACAAAACAAAACAAAATAAAACAAAACAAAAACCCAGAAATTTACAGACAGAAATTCAACAGATTTTCTAAGTTCTTCATTTTAAGGAAGAAGGAATTGAGGTAAAAAGTAGAAAAATTGATGTAATGTTCATTCTGTGTTATTGCTAAATTATTGTGTGAACCCAATTGTTATCTAATGTGTTCTTTGTTATGTTATAGCCTTTCATGATGCACAAAACATTGACTTCATTGATTCTCTCCTCTTGCAAGTTTCTT
Source organism: Octodon degus (assembly GCF_000260255.1). Classification (NCBI taxonomy): domain Eukaryota; kingdom Metazoa; phylum Chordata; class Mammalia; order Rodentia; family Octodontidae; genus Octodon; species Octodon degus. The sequence continues at coordinate 8,784,789 of NW_004524692.1, forward strand.
TAGAATTACTGATGCATGTGTCTCTTTAAGATACTTCTGATAAATAAACCATATCTACTTATTGATTATCCATCCTATTGTACAGTGCCAGGCTTTGTTAAATGTTAACAGAATATACACAATTTTTCTTTCCAACTTTTCTTCCTTCAACCTACAGGGAGAACACTGTTGATTTCCTAGAAAGCTCCCTGAAGAAACCTTAGAAGTCATATTCTAGAAAGCACATGTCTTCTTTTCCTTGATTATTACATGACTGGTTGTTGAATACAAAGTATGTAAAGGTGAATATCTGAAAGTACTATTAAATATTTCATTTTGGAATGTGGGAGGATGAGTATGACAATTTTCCTGACATTAGGGAACTGGGGATATTTCTCAGTGGCATAAGTGCCTGCCTGGTAAATGCAAGGTCCTAATATGGATCCCTGGTAACACACAAATAAATAAATAAATAAATAAATAAATAAATAAATAAATAAATTTCCTGACTTTTCTTCTTGGCAGAAAGTGTGAGAGAAAATCCTGGGGATCACTGCCGAGTTCCGGGAGCCCCCAGACCCAGTCCTAGCCCAGGTCCGCTCCACCTGAACTTCAGTACGTGTGAAGGTTACAACTATAGCAAAGATCTACAACAAAGGGCAGAAGACAGTGCTACACAAAATGAAGAGAAGGAACAAAATGCA
>NW_004524692.1:8795430-8833334 GCF_000260255.1 Octodon degus
GGAAGGAAGGAAGGAAGGAAAGGAAGGAAGGAAGAAACAAACAAACAAACAAACAAAATTGTAAGAAAAGGTGGCATACTGTGGTGATGGAAGTTTCGACCAAATATCAAGTGACTGACAAAAATAATTTTCATTACATTTGGTTAGCATGATTTATGATAGTCTAAGGTGTTCTAATTATCTTACAGCTCATAATAAACACAAAAGCTCACATCTTATATTCATATAAATTTAAGGGCAAGATTGTCCTGAATATTTTGCCTTGAAAAATACATGGGAACAAAATAGATGCGTTTTGTACATAGGTCAAACTGCCAGAGTTAACGTTAATCTTATCTAATAACATTATTTCAATATGGTTAGTATGCACAATTGTCCAATTTATAATGTTTTATAAAATCTTATTATATGCCTCTCCTATTAACAATGACCAAGAAAAATACAAAACTTTCTGCAAAGACTGAATACACCTCAAACTTTTCTTTCAATTATACTCTATTTTGCCAAGGTGAACACTATTCAGGGCTCTAAAATCATACATTTGGCAAGTACATTGAAGAACAATGAAGAGAAAATTGAAGAGGAATACATATTGTCTCTTTATGAACTTAGAGCTTTTGGCTGGTTGGATTTTCTTTGACAGAGATAAATCTTTTCAGGAATCATGCCAATTTCAGGAATCATGGAATGAGTCCCAAAATGGTAGGATAAGAGATAATTTGCCCAAAATACAGCATGTGTATGTCTGTGTCAATATCTGCATGCAATGGTGCTGCTAAGCTACAATCCTGGATTCAACTATGGCTCCTGGACCAAATAGGATCTGTAGTCTGGGTCTGAGGAGATACTACGTAATTAAAGTGTGACAGGATATATAAATTAATCTATTAATATGTACAAATTTTATCTTCTAATTATACTAATTTAAATGTTTAATTTAAATAAATACTAAAAAAAACTCAAGATATCTTCCTCACGTTTTTATAAAATTCTATCAGAACACTACCACACCCACTCCTTTACCTACTGTTAGCGGCCACCTTGGGTTACAAGAGCACAGCTGAGAAGTTGTGGCAAAGTATAGGTCTTGAAAATTATAAAATATTTGCTATCTTGTCCCTTCAGAAAAGTTTGCCCTCTCTGGCCCTAAAGTATTTGCATAGTACTGTGCAACAAAGCCTGGTTAGGAATAATTGGAACAATAAACAAATGATAGCAGATACCATGAAAACAGGGTAGTAGTAGGAATATAAAGATAGCAATGGTCAGCCCAAAAAATAAAGATGGCATTCTTGTGGGTTATGTTCCTGGGGCAATGATGGATGAGAAATCTTAGAAAGAGAATTTTTAAGATGATCTCTACTTCTGGGATTTCTAATGTGTCATTCTCTACATGCATGCTTATGAATATGCAAATTGCATTTTCTTGTTTTGTGCTGGAGACCAGGGTCACTCTACCACTGAGCTTCCTCTACAGCTCCTTCTATTTTTTTTTTTTATTGTGAAACAGGGTGTCACTACATTGGCCTGGGTGGGCTGAAATTTATGATCCTTCCTCAGCCCCGATAGTACTGAGATTAAAAATGAGTTGCGTTGTCACTTTAAAAGAATTCCTTGAGAATTGCAATATCTCTAGTGGTCTAGAGGAGTCAATATCCCCAGGGTTAGATTCAAGAACCGCAAAGCAAAGTTCAGCAAAATTGTTTGCATAGAACATTAGCTGTTTCATTTCCCTATTCCTAATTTACTGCCCCAGAGGGCCCCATACTGAGAGTTAATCTTAGCAACTCCAGGGAACATGTAAAAAGTATAGCCTGGGAGACACATATTTCCAGAAATATAAGATATAGCTTTAAAAGGTTTCTTGGGGAAGAAAGGATGCCATGTAGGGTGCAACACATTTCATTGCCATCAGAGTCAGGTAATGGGCAGTGGTGGAAAAGGAGAGAAGAGAACTAGGATATGGCCTTGAGACTTCCTGAATGAGATCAATTAACGTACAGAAATAAAAATGTCGGGACCGGGGAGATGGCTCAGTGGAATAACTCTGGCAAGTGGCCTGAGTTCAATCCTCAGTTCCACCAAAAAAAAGAAAAACAAAAAGAAAAAGAAAGAAATAAAAATGTCAGTAAGTTGATATAGAGCATCAGGGGTAACCTGCAAATGCCTTTCAAAGAGTTTCAGAGAGAATCATAGACTAAGAGCCTTATGAGAAGCTTTAGGAACACAAAAATTCATTTTAAAGGGAGGAAGTTGTGGTGAAGAATAGAGAAATCATAAGACCCAACATACATTCTGAGGTCAGTGCTGCATCAAATTTACAAAGTCAATTCCAAAAATATGTTTTGTTTGTTATACTAAAGCTTTCCTGATCTACAAAAGAATAAGCCTTACCTCATTCTTTTTCTTCTCTTCCAAAACCTGTGAGATTACTAATGCATGATGCCCTTTAGGGCCTTTATAAAAGTGTACCCTATCTGGTTATTAATTAATAATCCAATTCTACAATTTGAGTTTTGACAAATGGAAGATTCTTTCTACCTTGTCTTTTCCTCTTTCAGCCAATAATGAGAATATTGCTGAGTACCAGAGAGAATTATTGAAGGAATCTTAGAAATTATTTTCTAGAAAGTATGTGTCTTATTTCTAACAGTTTTGTATAGCTAGTTCTTTAAACAAAGCTATATAGTATGGGTTAGTATTTTAAGGTGTCCTGCAGGATTTCATTTGGGAATGTAGCAGAAGTAGAAATGGCATTTTTCCCTAAGTAGGATTCCTGTCAGGGAGTGTGGATGAGACTACCAGGCCACAAAACTGGTATGAGGCAGTAGTCCAAGTTCCTCTTTGTGAAGCAAGAATTATGAATCACCCCAACTCTGTCAGGGTATTACTGAGCAAATCTTTTATCTGTATGACTAATCAATTCCTTTTTTTTAGTGTGAAGGGGGTTGATTTGATGAACTGCATATCTTTTTCTGGTTGTATATTTGGGTTTTACAGAATCTTCTAAAGAATCTTGAAGATATTCACCTTCTTCCCGTGCCACTTGCTCCTGGAATCATGGATCTTGTCAACCACACATGGGTTCAGAGTTTTATCCTTGCTGGATTCACTACCTCTGAGACCCTACAATCTTTTGCCTTTGTGGGAACTATGTGTGTTTATCTACTCACTCTTGCAGGGAACTTGTTCATCATTATTCTGGTGAAGACAGATTCTGGGCTTTCCACACCCATGTACTTCTTTATCAGTGTCCTGTCCTTCCTGGAGCTCTGGTACGTCAGCACCACGGTGCCCACACTGCTGCACACCTTGCTCCATGGGAGCTCACCCATCTCATCAGCTGCTTGCTTCACACAGCTGTATGTTTTCCACTCACTGGGCATGACTGAGTGCTTCCTATTGTGTGTCATGGCACTGGACCGCTACCTCGCCATTTGTCGCCCGCTCCACTATCATGCCCTCATGAGCAGACAGGTACAGCAATGGTTAGCAATGGCTGCTTGGTTGGTTGGCTTCTCATCTGCACTTGTGCCAGCCGGCCTCATCGCCACTCTGCCCTACTGCTTGAAGCAAGTAGCTCACTATTTCTGTGATCTGGCACCCTTAATGCGGTTGGCCTGTGTGGATACAGACTGGCATGCTCATGTCTATATCGTGGTTATAGGCTTGATCAACACCTGCAATCTTGTTATTATTTTAGGGTTCTATGGAGGTATCTTAAAAGCTGTGCTGAAGCTGCCGACAGCTGCCAGTCGTGCCAAGGCCTTCTCTACCTGTTCCTCCCATATAACTGTAGTAATATTATTCTTTGGCTCTGCTTTCATTGTGTATGTAGGGCCACCCGTGGTACGTGCTGAGGGCAGAGACAAGCTTTTATCCTTGGTGTATACTTTTCTTACTCCTTTTCTCAACCCAATTATTTATACCCTTCGCAACAGGGAGGTAAAAGAGGCTGTTAAAAGGATCCCTCAGGGGATTAGGGGTATGCTTCAAAAACCCTGAGATTGTGTGCTATCATGGCTTCTCCATTTGGTAATTGTACAATTCAAGTCATTAGTAAAGAAAATCATGTTATTAACCGATCAATCAAACCATATGTGAAACATAGAACTAAAATGGACTGATTTATACGTTAGGAGAAATTGAGTAACGTAGAGGAAAGAGAAATGCCATCCCTGAACCTTAGTAATACAGGAAAAAGAAAATACAATTTAGAAAAAAAAATACACAAATGTTCAGGTAGACTTGAAACTTTGAGAAGGATATTGAAAGAAATTAAGGAAGCATACTCACTTGCTATGGTATTTATATCAATAAGGATTTGTGGAGAAAGACCAAGCAGGTAGTAAATAAGTTAGCTAAATGGAAATGTCAAGAAACACTTCAATGAATGTTCAAGTGTGGACTGATGATTTATGATGGGAAGAATCTCAAGAATGTAGAGATAAGTTTCCAAGAAGGATCTCACAGTAAAGGGACATGCAGATAGAGTGGAGAATTTACAGTTTAATAGGCAAGAGAAGGGGATTGGAGATAAAAATATGTAGTGAACTGATTGCCTGCGTTGAATTATATAAATGCATTATTTTGTACTTTGAATTTGAAATAATCAGTCCACCATCACGAATGAAGTCTTTATTGTATAACTCTAGTTTGAGTTTACCAAGATGCAAAAATTAGACACATACTCTGTTTTCAACGCACCTAAATATTTTTTTCCATAAGAATGTAAGTCTCTGTCTCATTCTCTTCTTTTTCATTATTCTTTTCCTACATCAAAAGAGCAATACCTGTAATATATTGTCTAATATCAAGAAACAAGCTTGTAAATTTTGCTTTGAGTCTGCCACAGAAAGAGATCATAAAAAAGTTGGAAAGAATGTAAAGATCAGAACAAAAAACAACTGAAAACAGAAGTGTATGTCACAGAAACTTATGCAGACATTTTCTCAATGTCTCCAACCCCACACTGGGCCTATCAGTTTGAGTGTGTACAGTGGTACTTCTCTATAGGTCTCTTCAGAAGAGCCACAGAAATGTAGGGCTCTCTGTCTCAGAATAACAGGATCACAGCTCTACTAAAAATAGAATGAAAATTTATTTTTGAAGTAGAAGCCATTTATATAGCCCTTAAAAATGTTAAGTGATACAGTAATTGTGTTTTGTATTTCTTATATTTAACAATGGTTTTTAAATGTTTTCTAATGGTGTGGTATTTATTTTAACTGATTTTAATGAGAGCGTGCTGAGTTAAATTTGTGCAGAGTGACATATATTATTTTGGGCCTTCTTATTTAATAGCCCTGTCAAAAATCATGAATGTTTCAAAAGGTCAAGATAATAAATATGAAAAGTTGTCCAATTTTAGGTTTTATATAATGATATATACTTCTAGGTAAATTTTCCCTGTCAACCTGGGATCTAGACAATATTCTCTCCTTAGATATTTAGTGTATCCTAAGAAAAAAATCCTAAATTTAATATTATTAATCGACAAATAATGAATCATGTGGGAGAGGAAAAACAGTAAGATTGGGAATCCAGCCTCGGATTCTCTTCTTTTCCAAGGCAAAACAATTTTCCCTTTGTGTTGAGAAGAGGCCGGTTTCAACTTTCAGGGTGTAAATTTTAAGTGCTTGTTTTGAGCAGTCATCATTTACAGTGGGAAAATTACATAAAGAAGCCACTAACTCACTGAACTTTTGACTTAAACAGCACTGATTGTGTCATCTGGCAAACATGTCTTTCCAGAAGAGGGAATTAAGTTAATAGGAAATAATTTGAAAGCTTACCAAACAACTTAGAATTAGGTTAGGAATAGGGTAACACCAAGGTCTCTAATACTTTCTCTTCTGCCATAATAGCACTGAGTCACTACTTTTCTTTCTTTTTTAACCTGAGGCAGAAATTTGTCATCGTGAATATCACACAGTAGATGTGGGATGTGGAAGGGTATCAGTTGTATGAGTCACAGACATGCTTTGAAAGCTGTGTTACTTGTAGAGAGGCCTCATTCCTGACTCCAGTGTGGCTTTCCAGGGAACTTTCCAAGTTCTTCCTGATCATCCTCTTCATCTCTACTTTCCTGTCCAGACCAGGACTTGACTTTGTACTTTACAGAATCATCCCATGCTCCTGTCTAATTCCATAATGACTAATTACACAGACACCCACAATTACACAGACATACCATTTGTACTTAAATATTTTATGTTGAGGACCATAAATTATAAATTGAGTCTAGGAGATGTTTACATTTATTTTTGTTCTGCCCCTGAATGAGACTAAACTGTGGAAACTTTCTGTTGTTTTTTGGTTACAACTACAATAGCCCTAGGGCTATTGACTGTTGTGGTACTCACAGGGCAAATAAGACCTGCTGAAGATATCAGGCATCAGGGGAACTACAGTTTCCTCATTGCCCTGCCCAACCAGGTTCTGTTTTGTTCTTACTATCCCATTGTAGTCACTATTACTGTTCTTGGAAACAAATACCACTCTTCACTCCTAGTCTTTGACTCAAATATAATGAATAGATACCTATGTTCTGTGTGGCTGGTGGCCTTATATTCCCTGAGAATACTTAGTCATCTCAGATTCCTGCCTTTACCCCTACTTTATGTCTTGCCCTTTTGATTCCCATTGTGCACTGTAACACTTCACAGGAGACTGGGGACTCACTGCAGGGGTCTCCAATAACTGGCACCATGGAAGTTGTCACCGATAATTATATGGCCATTTTTTCATGACAGCATCCGTGGCAGAAAAAATGGATAAATGTCGCTTCCAAATCAGGTTGTAAGCAAACTGAATTCAGTACAAAATTTTAACTCTACTGAGCAAAAGGAAAAAAGACAATCATTTTTTAAATCCCAAGTGTCTGATCATGCTGACAGAGTCCTTACTTCACTAGAATTCCTGGTATTTATGGAGTTCTCAGAAGTTACATCAATTTAAAATTCAGATCACTTGTGATCTTTCACTTAGTGACGTTTTATTTCAATCAAACTAGCAACATAAAATCCTTTTAATCATAATTTGTGTGAGTTTCAAAGTCATTGGTTGAAAAGTAATCTGTTATTTATAGTTATAAATAAATACCTAAAAGCAATAGTGATGTTTTATAAGCCAGTGATTCAATTCCTTGGATGAGTTTGTGAATCTTAAGGCTTTCACAAACAGAGGGACTTTGATTTATTGTGGAATAAATATATTTTCTGGAATCTTCTCACGAAAATATTTTCTTTTTCTGAGACAGGATATTGCTGTACATTTTCTGCTGACCTTGAACTTACTATGTCACTCAAGCTAGACTCACTCCCAGCAATACTCCTGCCTTAGCATCTCAAATGTTAGAATTACAGATGTGTGGCACAGTGCCTAGCACTGTCATATAAATCTTAATCATAGGTAATCCCAAATCCATGAACAGAGATTTCCAGTGCAAATTTTATCCCCTTGTTGTATTAGGCCCTAAAATTTTTTGCAAGTTAAAGCCTAAAAATTACTGACCTAACCTGATTTATATCTTGCACAAACAGGAGGCACATAACTTACTGGTAAATTTAGTTATTTCTCTCTAAGATCCTAGCTCAGGTTGCTTATGTGACTTATTCTGCCATGCAGTGGACAGTCTGTCTTTCAATATGGCATCATGATTAGCTTAGACAACCATAAGGTAAGCGGACAACCTGTTATAGTTTAAATATGAAACATTCTCTAAGTTTCATGTATTTGTGGTGCTGACCTCATCAAGGTGTTACTCCAAAGATTAATTCATTAGCACAATGGGCTGGTAGAATATGAGGACTAATGAGAGGAAGTGGGTTAAGGGGTTGCGCCTTTGGCTACACCTTGCCCCCTGCCCTTTCTTCTCTGGCTCTCTTCCTCTCTTCTCTGCTCCTGCATGCCATAAGTCGAGCAAATTACCTCTACTACACCACTCTGCCATTGTGTTTCTGCCTCAGAGTCAAGCAATCATGGATGGAATTCTCTTAAACGAAGGATAAAAATAAACCTTTCCTCTTTTAACTTGTATATATCTGGCTTTTTGACTCAGCAACTGAAAATTGACTGGTACTTACACCAAATATCATAGATGCTTAAAATATCTCCCCTGAGTAAATAACACACCAGGCAGAGAGAACATAGGTCATATTATGAAAAATGTAAAGACTATTATTAACAAGACTTTTATATCGGAAGTATATGGCTTATACATTAATTTTAAAAATAAGTTAAATTCATTGCTGGGCCATTAAATCTACTTTCAACAAAATGAAAGAAATTACTAATTTTATTATATAATATTATCTAATACAGGTTCTTGCTTCAAATAATAAATATAATTAAATCACGCTTAAGTGATCAAGTGATAAATTAATATGTTGGTATATTTGACATTAAAAAGTTTATTTTGAGAAATAAATCCAAATAAATTCCTCACAAATCTATCAAAAAATAAAAGAAAAAAATGCCATGAATGTAGGACCACTCTTGGTAATCCAGGAGTTCTTCTTATAACCAATAAATAATCTCCAAATTTCAAAAAATAAAAATGCAAGTACAAGAGTAAAAAAGTTAAAGACAAGTAATAAAAATGGTAGTTCCAGTAGCATTTACAATTATGTGGACTTCTGAGAAGATTGAAGAGTGGTGAGCAGCAGTGAAGGACACTCTTGACGATTACCTGGATCAGACAATGAAATATAGCAAAGTGAAGAAGAGAAGTGGACAGAAATGGATCATTAGAACACGAGAAGAATCTGAAATGAGAACTCAAGCCTACATGTAGAGTCAAGAGAGAGATTTTAATGAAGAGGAAGAGTATAGATGGTGGCACTTTCTCTCTGAGCCCAGATTCACTGTAGGAAATGAATAACTTGAACCTACAGAGGCACTGTGACCACTGATGACACTAGAATGCACCAGAGAAAAACACATCCATGTAATAGAGCAGTGGAAGCAGCACACTTCAGTGGCTCATGAGTTGTTCTAGTTCAAAGACTGCTGAGTCCAAGTTGGTGAGAAGTCAGGGAGCCACATTCAGGCCAGCAGGGGCTGCATAAACTGTTCCAGGCTGAGCAAATCTGGTTCCAGCATTGCAGCCAGAAACCGGCCTGAACTTCAGTAGCACTATAGGTGCTGGTTGCTGGGAATAATTAACAAGGATATGGACTCTGTCCACATTATCTAATAGTGACAGCAGAGCAACTCTTTGAAATATACAATTGTTTTATTTCCTTCTTATTCCTTGTTTTTCTTTTTTAAATTTCATTTTAGTTTTGTTTATCTTGATCGCTTATTCTTATTTTCATATGACTGTGAAAGTTTCTGGGTTTTTTTCTATCATTGTTATTCTAGTCTGCCCTTGTTTTTATTTTTCCTTCTCTCTTTCCCTCCTATTTGCATCAGTTTCCCAAGATTTTCACAATCTTCCTTCGTTTTCCAGCCTTGTTTTAATCTCTTCCTCTTCTATTTCTCTACTTTTTTCTATTTCTCTATTTTTCCCATAATCATTTTGATTTTTCCCTGTAAGGGTAAAATTATCATACTGAGGGCTTATTTACTGCATATAATATTCTAGCTCATTTTACATCCTGTTGTGTAACCACAAATCTACTTCATACAGTTAAAGGTGACAAGTTAATAGATAATATATTTTGTCATTCTCTAAGCTGTTTGATGCTATTGTTAATGTGAATTTTTACTACTTTAGCAAAGGTGATGTAGTTGTTCATATCAGTTGTTCTTCCTGGTATACCAAGACTGAGATTGCTTAAGGGCCATTTAAAAATGCTATAGGCTAGTAACGAAAAGCTGGGCAATAGTCCAAGTGGGCAGCACCTTCCCATCTCCAATAAACTGAAGAAGTAGGATCTTGCAAAAGACTCAAAATCCAAAAGGAGATACTTCTAAGTCTTAGAGGGAGACCCTTGCAAGTAGTAGTAATTTCCTAAGGGTTCTGCATGCTAGAAATAAAGTTAATTGTCAAGGGCTGGGGAGATGATTCAGGACAATCAGTGCTTCCCTGGCAATCTCCAGTTCCAGAAAAAAAAAAAAAACAACTAATTGTCATAAAAATTTTAAGCATCAAACCAGGAATTAAACTTGAATAAAAAGATAAAAAGATAAAGTTGCTTAAACAAGATGCGAATCCAAACTTCAAGGTTGGCAACAGAAATCTCAGAGGACAAGAAAGTACAACAATCCAAAAGCTACTCACTTGCCTATGGAAAATCCAATACTATTATGGACTACTGGACTATATTGGAATATTTTGCTGAATTCATGCACCTACAATGTTTAAATGACAGCGGAATACCTTTCTTTGACAAAACTAAACAAAAAAGGGGATACAAATGAACGGCCATTTTGTATTTGTATATTCAAAATAGTTAGGATAGATATACAACTATTTTCTCTTAACTCAATGAATAGAAAGATTTGCTATAATAGTGTTTGTGGACAGGATAGCCTGTCTGCATTTTGTACAATGAATAACCACTAAGGAAATAATATGCAATGTATTAATTATGGAAACTGTCCTATTAATTGGGTTTGAAACTGTCTCATTGCTAAGTGTTTCTCAATAAAATTATTAAAAATTAATTAATTAATTAATTAAAAAAAACCCAAAAGATACTCACCTGGACTCTCTGAATTGGTAACAGTGGAAGTAACAAAATAGATGAATGAGGCTCTAGAAAAAATAATAAAGTAGAATTAATTTCTCAGATAATTATAGATAATGTGACTCTACATCAAATACTGATAAAAATAGGAGAATGATAACCATTAAAAGCCCAGCATAAGAAAGAATTGGAATCCATGAAACAGATAACCAGGAGATTAAAAATTTCACTGAAAGTATATGGAGCAGAATGACCCAAAATGAGGGCAGAATATCAGATATACAGATCATGATGATGATTAGTGATCATGAAAATAAAAATTATTACAAATAGCAAGGGACCACAAGAAATCAATTTAGCAGCTGCTAGGTTAATCAAACAAATATAACATAGGATTGATCAAAGCCAATAAAAAGCAGGAGATAAGACTAGTGAAATAAAAAAGGTTTTCACAGAAGTAATGGCCAAAAATTTTCCAAGCAGGAAAAAGAATTTAACATGCAAATATGTTAGGCATATAGAGCTTTAATTGATCATGATTTTAAAATCTACAATGTGTATTATAGTCAAGATTCCAGAGATTGAACACGAGCACAGAATATTAAAAGCTGTTAGAATAAGAAAATCAGTTATGAAAGATTGTCTGTCATAATCAAAGCAGACTTCTGAACACAAGACTTAACTTCTCAAGTCAAGGAGAGATCAGGCTGACATATTTCATACCCTAGAAGAAAACAACCACTAATCCAGATTGATATATCCCACAAAACTATCTTTCAAATGTGATGGAGAAACACATAAGGAAATTCATGGACCCTATACAAGTACCCCTAAATGTTTTGAGGAGAACTCTGTAAAGAGAGAACAGGACTATGAATCCATGACCTTTAATAAAGAATCAATCCATCAGGGACACAAGTAATTAAATGGCGGGAAAAGACAGGGAGCCAACAATAGAAAATAAGGATAAGTGACTAATATCAGTTATAATGATCAACGTGAATTGCCTTAATTTATTAATAAAAAAGAAATTAAAAATGAATCAAAAAGGAACATCCAACAACATATCACATTCAAGAAAATCATTTAATTAAAAAAGAAATTCATAGACTGAAAATCAAAAGACTGGAAAAAGAAACTTCCTACAACAGGAATTTGGGAGAAAGCAGGCATAGCTATCCTATTTGCAGAAAAGTAGATTTCAACTAAGGCTTGTTAAAAAAACCAAAAAGGTCTGTACATTCTTTTATAGAAAAGAATCCAAGAAGAAGCAATAATGATCATAAATATGCATGCACCAAACACCAGTGTACCCAAACATAAAAGAATATGAATGGCCCTTAAAAATTAAATAAGCACCAATACAATGGTAATAGCTTCCTTTAATACTCTACTAGCATGAAAAAAGATCCACCAACATAAATCAACAACAAAATTTCAGGGCTGAAACAAATTCTTGAACAAATGTACTTAATAGATGTGTATAGTGTTCAATCCTACACCATCAGAACACACATTTGCTTTTTGACTTCTACATAGTACATTCTCCAAAGTGAAATGCATAGTAGTTCATAGAACATGCTTAAGTAAAAGCAAAGGAACTGAAATTATCCCATGTATAGTATCAGACCATAGTGCAATGAATTTGGAAATCAATGACCAAAAACAAAAAACAAAACTACAAGAACTTCATAAACACATGGAAATTAAATAAAAACCTTTTGAACAGTCAATGGGTCACAGAGGAAATTAAGGAAGAAAATAGAGGGCTGGGAAGACAGCCCAGAGGTCTAAGTGCTTGTCTGGCAAGTGCAAGGACCTGGGTTAGATTCCCAGTACCTCATACAGTGCCAGCCCTGGAACACCCAGGTACACTGTAGAGGCCACCAAATCCTGGTGTGGTGGTGTTCACGTGTAACCCTAGCACTGAGGAAGCTGAGACAGGAGGATCATTAGGAGTCCAAGCTATGTAGTATGACCCTGCACCAAATAAATAAATAAATAAATAAATAAATAAATAAATAAAATATTTTTAAAAAGAGAAGAAATTAGACAATTTTTACAGTTATATGATAATGCAAATTCAAAATAAAACAACTTGTGGGACACATTGAAAATACTCTTATGTGGTACATTTATAGTGGCAAATATTCATCTCAGGAAAACAGAATTAGACCAAATAACCTAGAGCTAAATCTCAAATTTATTTCTAGAAAATAAGGAAGTTAAGTTCACACTCACACAAGAAAGAAATTGTAAAGATCAGAGCAAGGGTCAACGAGATAGTTCAGTGGAGTAAGTGTCTGCTTTGGCAGTGGCAGGGACTAGGGTTAGATTACCTGGTCCTGTGTGCTGCACCAGTCTCACTGTAGGGTGCCCTAGACCAGCAACAGAGTCCTGGCATAGTGAGACCATTTACCAAATACATAAATGAAAAAAAAAATAAAAAGATCAGAATAGAAATTAATACAATGTAGACTGAGAAAACAATACAAAGAAGCAATAAATCAAAGAATTATTTCTTTGAAAGATTGTCAAACTGACAAACCTTTAGCCAACCTTATCAAAGACTTAAATCCATACAATAAAGAATAAAAGGGGTGAAATCAAAACTGATCCAGCAGAAATCCAGCTCATCAACACCTACTTCAAGAACCTGTGTTCTAAAACCATCAAAAACACAAAACATGTTCCTAGATCCATATGAATTACCAAAGCTAAATCAAGAAGTTATAAACATTGCAAACAAACCAATATCAATCAGTGAAATTAAAGATGCAATTAAAAACCTACCAATGTAGAAAAGCCTAGGTCCTGATGGATTTGCTGGAGAAGTCTACAAGAAATTTAGAGAAGCCCTTGTACTGCTGGCTATTTAATGAAATATAAAACAAAGTCACATTTCCAATTCAATACTGGGAAAGAAAATATTTTTCTTGCTGGTGAGTGTGTGAGAGAGCTTCTGGCTACCCTGAGCCAGCAGGACCTGAAAGTTCCAGCCCCAGGCACAGAGTGGGTGAGACCCTATTCCACCCCCTTAGGATGCCCCTCACCACTCCACAGCACCACCCCTATCCCACAAGCTGCGTAAGAATTTCTCTGCATTTCAGGAACCCCCAGACCCAGTCCTAGCCTAGGCCCAGTGACTGTGTGGGAGAGCTCCCACCTACCCGGCATTGGCAGGAGCTACTGGTCCCAGCCCAGGCACAGCGAGAGTGAGACCCTTTTCCACTCCCTTGGGACAACCTCCACCACTCTGCGGCACCTCCCCCACCTCGCCTGTCAAGTAGGAATTTCTACCGCATTCCGGGAACACTCAGATCCAGTCCTAGCCCAGGCCCGGTGAGTGTGTGGGAGCGCGTCCAGCTATGCTGTGCTGGCATGACCTACTGGTCCTAGCCCAGGCCCAGCATGTGTGACACCATCTTTCACCCTACTGGGACTCCCCCATCACTCCGTAGTAACCCCCCACAGCCCTCCCACAGAGTAGGAATTTCTGTCCCATTCCGGGAACCCCCAGATCCAGTCCTAGTACAGGTCCCTGGAATGTGTGAGAGAGTAACCTCTCCCATATACTGCACCTTGTAGCCTCCAGACTCAGCTCAGGCATGGCATACACCCTGGGGTGAAACCTTGCAGCTGCAATCCCTGCAGAGAATATAGGGGACAGAACCACCCAGCTAGTCAAGGGGCAGAACATCTTGGCAGAGGGTCACAAGAGGTTCACCACCAAGGACAGCAGCAGTAAGGAGCTGAGCACAGCAGCCAGACACAAGTCAGGCAAAGCTGGATAAATCCAAACTTTGTAGATCTACACCTGAACTTCAGTAGGTGCTAAGGCTATAACTACAAAAAAGTTCCGAAAACAGTGCTGCACAAAACAACAATGAGAAGGAGCAAAATGCAATCTCAGAACCCAAGCCCACCTATAGCAAGTGCAGAGGACACTAACACAGAACAAAGTGGGAATCACACAGATGAAAGAAATGAATCAACAGCTTCAAAAATAAAGAAAGCTGCAGAAAAGTCCCGAGGAACTCAGATTGGAAATGAAAAAAGAAATCCCTGAATTAATAACATCTGCAGTAAAGAATCAAATGCAGAAATATGAGGAGGAAACCCAATGCCCACCCAGAACAAATGCAGAAGACACTAGCTCAGCTCAAATGTATGAATTAATAGTGTCAATAGTAAATAAGCAACAGCAGAAAGTCATAGAGAAAATCAGACCAGAATTCTTTTCTACTAGCTCAGCTCAAATGTATGAATTGATAGCGTCGATAGAAAATAAGCAACAGCAGAAAGTTATAGAGGAACTCAGAGCAGAATTCTTTATTGAAATAAAAAAAGAATTCTCAGAACTCACAGCATCTGAAGTAAAGAATCAGCTACAGAAACATAGGGAGGAAACCCAATCTGAAAAAAAAACACTGCAGTAAAAGAATTTATAACTGCTTCTAAAGATGACATTGATAAAAAATAGAGGAGATTAGAAAAATGACAGATTCCTTGAATGAGCAATACAGGAAAGAAATAGATTGCACGGAGCAGAGTGAAAGAGATAGGAAACTAAAATCTCAATCACAAGCTTGCAAAAACGTTTAAGTGAAAGTGAAGACAGAGTTTCAGATCTTGAAGACGCTGGTGCAGCTAGTAAAAAGGTAAGAAAGGATCTCTTAAAAACAACTAGGATGCAGGAAAAAATAATCCATCACCTGCAAGATGATGCAAAGATGAACAATGTGAGACTAATAAGCATCCATGAGAAAGAAAAAGTCAATACAAATGACATTAAAAAATATGGGCAGAAGGAATAGCAGAAAAATTCCCAAATATGAGGAAACAATCTGACGTTCAGGTAACCAAAGCATACAGAACACCAAGTAACCTCAACTCAATTAAAAACACACTGAGACATATAATAGTCAAGATCCCAGAAATTCAGCACAATAATAATATACTGAAAGCCCCTAGAGAAAAGAAGCAGATCATATTCAAAGGAATACCCATCAGAATTACGGCAGACTTCTCTTCACAAACCACGAAGGTAAGAAAAGCATGAAGCAGAATACTTCAAGTCCTCTATGAAAACAAATTCCAGCCCAGATTACTATACCCTGCAAAACTCTCTTTCAAGTTTGATGGAGAAGTGAAATACTTTCATGACAAAGAACATCTAAAAATTTCATGATGACAAAGCCAACCCTGTACAGGCTACTGAAAGATGTTCTAGAGAGGGACCAAAATGAACAGAACTCCATGAATGAGATCAGAAGCAACCAACTAAATAGGGCAAGCAATTAAATACAGGAGAAAAAGGAGTAAATTACAACAGGTAAATAACATATCAATCCTAAGTCAATACATCTCAATTCTAACTATCAGTGTAAATAGACTCAATTCACCAATTAAGAGAAATAGACTGGCACAGTAGATTAGAAACAAAATCCAACAATATGCTGTATACAAGAAACACATTTAACTCATAAAGACATTCATAGGCTGAAAGTCAAAGGATGGAACACAATACTACATGCCCCAGTACCTCAGAAAAAAGCAGGGGTAGCAATCCTATTCTCTTGTGTAAGAATTGAAAATATAAATAAGAACCAAAATATATAATAGATACTATGAAATAAAAAGAAAATTTTCAATTAAGGAGAAATTTTCAGGTAGGAGTGAAGGAAGGAAGTAGATAATAAAAGAAAAATGGAAGGGCCACCCAAACAGCTCAGCGGATTACAGTGCCTGCTTAGGCAGATACAGGGGCCGGTGGTTCAATCCCCAGGCCTGTCCGGCTGGCCCCTCCCCGGGGGCGCGCTGAGACACCAATGGAGACTGGGTTTGGTGGCACATGCCTGTAATCCCAGCTCTTGGGAAGCTGTAAACAAGAGGATCACCATGAGTCCTATCTAGTAGTGAGACTCTGAACACCCTGTAGACCCTTCCCCACTAAGTATCTATCTATCTATCTATCTATCTATCTATCTATCTATCTATCTCTCCATATATATATATGGAAACAAAGCTTTAGCATATGAGAAGGGAAAAGGAGGTTTAAGAGAAGTAGAGAAATAGAGAAAAATAACATATATTATGTATAGGTACAAATTCTGATTGATGTAATCATTATGTTTTCCTAAAATGTACCAGAAATTTTAATTAACTAAAAATTATAACAATGTATGCTAAGTCATTGAAATATTAAATGAAAAATTGTTTCTCAGAAAAATTAAAAATTGCTACTATAAACTTCAGAAGCAATGAAAAAATTCAATACTATTGAATTAGAAGTAAAATGTATTACTGCTTAGGCCAATAATGTTTTAAATTGTTACACCAAATAGTGAAAATAACCAGTCCCTAGTTTTGCAGAAATTCTTCAAGTAAGACAAACACTGGAAACCTAACCCACCATGTATTTTATAAAGCTACCTTAACACTTAATCCAAAAGAAGCAAAACATACAACATGAAAAAAAATGACTCTTTACTCCAATTTAAGAAATAAGTAAAATTCATCAAAATCTATGTTCTCAAGCCAAATGCTATAATTTGTAGTAAGGACTTATAATTTATATGGTGTATCTCAGAATTGTAAGGTTGATTTCTTTCTTTTTTTTTTTTTTTTTGCGGTACAGGGAATTGAACTCAGGACCCTGCACTTGTCAAGCAAGCACATATTCTACTGAGCTAGCTCCCCGGCCCTGATTCCACATTTAATAAATGAATGTAGTTTATCATATTAACAATTAATGAAAAATGCAGTAATTTCACTTGATGCCAGAGTCAGAAGCATTTAATTGTTATTCATAATTTAAAACTTAGAAACAAAAAGCTATACACAGAAGTAAACTTTATATTTTGGTAAAGTGTGTCCTTTCATTATGTGTCAGACCTGAAGGAGAAACATAAGAAGCATTTTCTTTAAGAACAAGAGCATCATAAGATTATTGCATAATATAATTTTTATAAATATTTTATAGAAAGTACTGGCTGATCAAGCAAATAAAAAGAATAAAGTATTCAAAATTATAAATGTTTGAAATATAAAAAAATATAAATTACATTTCATTTATATTGGAATTTAGATGACCACAAATTATTGGAATTAATAGTGATTAAAAATCATGCAGTTCCATGGATAACAAATGAATAAATGAAGCTAATTTGTTACTGTACAGCAGCAACAATCAATAAATCTAATTAATTAAATAATATTATATATATGCTAGCAAGAGACTTTCAAGACTTTTAAAAAATTCTTATACATTTTTGCTTAGTTTTATTATATAAAATATATAATTGTGGAGCCAGCCCACAGTGATGAGAAATAAAAGTAAGAAAACAATATATTCTCAGTAAATGGACTTTTTATGCAATAAAATCTGATATAAAATTCCAGAAATAATATTTATGAAAATTTGACAATCTTTTCCCAAGATCAATCATTTTCATGACATCTAAGACAATAAGAGAAGGTGGCATATGGTCATGATGGGAATTTTACCATATATCAAATAATTAAAACATAAAATAACTTCAAATATACTCAATGGTTTATGAGGGTGATAGCATTAGAAGAAATTTTAAATTAGAATTTGATTCTTATGCAAAACAGTATTTTGAATCTAAAGCTTGTTCTAATAGCCTTTGAGAAACAGAAATAAAGTGAACTATGTGGCAGGGTTTGAGTTCACATGAGAAATTTGAAGGTACCAAAAATTAAAATTTCTGAGTTAGAGCATATGGGGTTATCTCACCACTTATATAACTCTCCACTGTGGACTTAGCTTAAAAACTGTCAGAAGCATTTTCAACTTTTCAAGATTGTTAAAATGTCACTCAGGAGAAAGTAAAGATTTAAATCTCTTTATTAAGAACATGAGTCCTGTTTTGAAAGTTTGTATTTTCTCTTTTGGTAAAATAGAGACTAGACATTTTTGAGAACGCTCTAAGATGACTAATCATGAGTTTCTGAACCACTGTTAATCTCTGCTGTGACTGCCATCTTCTACGGGCTTACTGTAGTTACCAAGGTTATAGTCTACTCAGGTGAAGGACATTTGCTGTGTGTTCTAAGTGCCAGGACTCAGACATGCTGGGCTGTAAAACTGCACAGTTTAAAATCACACAAAAGGCCACCAAAGAAGAAACATCAATGTGAATATATGCTTTCTCCTTACGTTCTTGGGAAATTACGACTGTATATGCCCTCTGGAAGACAGAGATATTTTAGAAATCATGTCAAATGTGATGATTCTTAGGACATGAAAGTGAGAGAAATGTTACTCAAAATAAAATACGTGTGTGTGTGTGTGTGTGTGTGTGTGTGTGTGTGTGTATGCAATGGGTGGCCAAAGTGCAACCATAGATAGAGCTATGTCTAAGGGACCAAAAGAGATTTGATATCTGGGTTTGAGGAGATAGTTAAGTGATCTAAATGTTATACTGTCAGCATATGCATTGAATCATCAAACGTAAATTTACTCCTTTTCCAATCTAATCATTGATATCCTTGGTTGCAAGGAGGTAGAAAGGGTATGAGCAGATTTGCTGGCAGGACTGAGACATTTTTGTGAGGACCTTCATGATTTGTTTGGGTATAAACCATATTCTAGATACTTGTAAGAACCAGCTATTGGTAGGGTATTCATCTAGTTATAGTCAAAGTAAACCTTAATAAAATAATAATCAAATCATTAGTTAAATATTCTGAAAACCCATATTAGAAGTACAACATGTAGGTAGACAGGAGTTATGGTCTCTGATTCCTTCCCAAACACCTGGGGTTGAATGCTATAAGGTGGAAGACAATATGACAAACATTTTAGCAGAGTTGTATTTGAGAGAGACCATGCAATGCTGAAAAAAAAAAAGAACAACAACAACAACCAGGGCTAGGAGTGACCACATTAGTCAGGAGACTAGGAGGAAGACTAAGAGGAGAAAAAACACAGTTGACTAAAAGGAGACTAAAATTATAGATTGTGTGAAGTTTCACATGCAGAACAGTGAGAATGGGCAGAGAGATTTTCAGTTTGAATTGTGTGATTCTTAGTTATGTAACCAAAAGCAGCTTAGTGCGAACATAAGTCTTTGGACAGGTGGATAGAAACTACAGAGGAAAACTCACAGTCTTATGGGTCAAGAGGACTTTACCAGAGGCAAGACTGCTCTCTTAGTGCTCTTTCAGGGTCACATATGCACCTTAAATGAGGACCTGAAGCCATGTTTTAAAAGGCCAGCAGGGAAATCAAAAGCTTATGTGTAAAGTCTGTGCCCACAAAGTAGAAAAGACTGAAGTACAAAATAGTGTAGCTTAGTCATTTTTTAGATCTGTGAGAAAATATGCAATGCTTGCAACTTAAAGGAGGAGAGGTTTCTCTCAGTTTACAGCTTTAATCTATGGTTCTTTGACTTTAAGAAAGAAACTACATCACAGGAGAATGTGGTGGAGGAAAAGATGCTGAATGTATGGCAGCCAGAAACCAGAGAAAGACATGAGAAGGAGTCCAGGAGGGAGATACGGCCATTCCAGGTCACATCCCAGTGATCCACCTCCAAAGATTCGAGTAACCAAAAGTAAGCTTCACCACCCTATAGGCCAATCATCCTTCAAACATAAGAGGCATTTGAGCGATGTTCAGTCTCTACATCATAGTACACAGATAAGATCTTAGTGCCTAGTTAAACCCTAGCTTCTCCCCATCTTCCTTATTCTTTTGGTGCTGATCAGAGATTGAAAGTTATTCATTAAAGCACGCCAAATAGCTCAGCAGATTAAAGCACCTGCAAGCAGGAACGGGGGGGGGGGGACGGGGAGGTCGATCCCCTGGGTCTGCCATGCTGACCAGGACCCCAGGGGCACGCTGAGACAGTGATTGAGACTGGGCGTGGTGGTGCACGCCTGTAATCCCAGCTCTTGGGAGGTTGTAAACAGGAGAATCACTACAAGTCCGATCTAGTAGTGAGAACCTGAACAACCTGTAGACCCTTCCCTAAAATACAGGAAAAAAAAGTTACTCATTAAACTTAACCTTCATATATTAATAATTTGTGAATTCAGGGCCACAAAATATCTAACGTATGGTCCTAAAATGTATGAGAAAGAATTAAAACTTCACAAGAGGGTAAGTATTCTTTGAATCTTGAAAACTCTTCATTTTGCCATTGTTATATCTCATTGCTAAAAAATGATATCAATCGTTTTTCTTTCTCTTTGAACAGATTCTTTCCCTTTTACAGTAGCTATTCTACCTTTCAGATTTTATTTACTTCATTAGGTTCTTATACTAGGGAGACAATATAATGTTTGTACATGGGTGTCTGATTTGTTTCACCTACAAGTGTGGTCTCATTGTAGAGACCACACTAGTTGTATCCATTTACCTATAAGGGCATGGGGAAGGGATAAATTTATGTACGTATTCAGGATGACTTGGATAATTGTACTGCTGATTTCTACTGTTCTTCAGAGGGGAACAATTGATGTTTAACTTTTTTTCTTGTCCTTTATAATTTCTTAAAACTTTTTTCTTTTCTTTTTTTTTTTTTCTTTTTTTTTTTTTTAAAAAAAAACCAAGTTTGCATGCTTGTATCTGGTAATCTGAACAACTAATTTGAGGGCAATATTACTCAGTACAGCAACCATTATTGAATTCCTATTGTTTTGTTGGTGAAGCTCTGTATTATTTCTAGTGTTTTTTTTTTTTTTTTTTGGTTTGTTTTTCACTATTATGTATTCTCTTTAGATAATAAAAAGATCAATTATTTTTATTGATTTTTTTAAAAAAATACTTATTTATTTGATACAGGGTCTCACTATGCAGCTCAACTCATGATCCTGCAGTCTCAGCCTCCCAAGCACTGGGATTACAGGGGTGCACCACCATGCCCAGTTTCAGGGTTAGCAAAGAGTGGCCAGAGTTCTAGGGGGTAGCATGACATGCAGTACTGGGGATCGAACCTAGGTCCTGTCACTTGCCAGGCAGATGCTTAGACTGCTGAGCTATCTCCCCAGCCCTGGTATCACTTATTTTTGGATATATAAGACATAGTGATGATTGCATTAAATACATTTTGAGTAATCTTAATTTTTCTTTAAGAAAGCCATCCACTATTTACATAATCAAAGTAGAAGCATTACTGGAATGGGTGAAACTGGATACATATTCAACCCTAGATCTACTACAGATGGCTGGCTGATCTTGCATGACTTCAGAAGTACGCTGTCTTCAAAACCAGAGACTCAGTGTGATTGACTGCTCACACTCTTTTCTGCCTAAATAGCTTCAATTTTATGCTGACAACACTTCTCAGACAAACAGGGAAAGAAGGGTGAGTGAGAGGTGAGTATTCACAACACACAGGATCAAAGCTTTTTCCAAAACTGAGTTTCCCTTATTTGAATTTAAGCCATAGGCATCTTAACTTGAATTGCCGCCATACCTTCATAGCCTGAGGCTCCAATCCCCTCTTTCTGATGCTATTTAGCTTTCTTCAATGTATTCTTATCATATTTCTCTATTACTCAGAAACCACAAATAATTCTTCTGCATTTCATAACAGTCCCACCTTATACTGCCAATTTTCAAATGCAACCATGACTTGGATCCACTCTTCCCAGATTTATTACCAGTCCCGATCCAAAGCACTCTCCAGGCCAGACTTCTCTGAGCTCTACAGATTTCTTTTTGAAATCTTTCTTTTGCTTAGTCAAATGAAGGCCGTCTCAAGCCCCATATTACCAATAAAAACTTTGTCAATTCTTTAATGTATTTCTTCGACTGTGCATATCATTTATATTTTGGACTGCAAGGCTTGTTTTTAATAATTTTATTGAGAAACAAATAGCAGTGAGACAGTTTCAAAACCAATTAGTAGGACAGTTTCAATAATCAACATCTTATTAGTGGTTATTCATAGTACAAGATGCCAACATGATATCCTGTCCACAAACACTATTCGAACAACTCTTACTATTCATTGAATTAAGAGAAAGTAGAGGTGTATCTATGCTAAATATTTTGAATATACAGATGGACTGTATAATTTAAAACTCAGGTATTAAGTTGTTTTTAAGTGTTATTTCTGTGTCTCTTCTGAAATATACAAGATTCCTATATATAAACTAAACTATGCATTATTCTTTTGTTTTGATCCTTCCATGCCACCAAACAGCATAACTTATAGACATTCCACTCATTGCAGGAAGCCAATAAATATTTCATGTTTAGAACATTGATTTCAGTCCACACAAGAGGATCTCTGGAACTTAAAGATTAAAAAATGGTTATTAGGGCTGAGGCGATAGTTCAATGGTCTAAGGGCCTTCCTGGCAAGCTCAAGGACCCAAGTTAGTTCCCCAGTACCACATGCCATGCTGCCCTTGATCTCCGGAGGCACCTTTCTGGCCAGCAAAATGGGTTGTTGTGGCACAAGACTGCAATCCCAGCACTGGGGAGGCTGAGACAGGAGGATCACTGTGCATCTGAACTGTGCAGCAAGATGCTGTATCAAACAAACAAACAAACAAACAAACAAATAAATAGATAGATAAATAAATTTTTAAAAAATTATTTCCAGTTTTGTGACAAATTACTGTCAAGCCTGCAAGCATAATGCCCTGCTCATCTCTTCTTTCCACCTGTAATTACTGAGTTCTGACCGTACATAAGGCTATATTGGATCTTTGTGTTTATGTGGTTATGCACTGGAGATCTAGTACTTCCTGGCATATACTGTTGATGTTTTATTTTTGTGTTCCCAGGGGACTCTGAAAGTCACATTTGAACAAATGCATGGATGAATAAATGAATGAATAAATTCATAAACACCAAGCAAAGGACTTTAAGTTCTCTAATGGAGAAAATCTCTTTCATGAATCCATCCTTAACTCCAACCTCCCCTTGTATTTAATTCTACAAGATTTTTTCACTTGAAATCTCCTTAGATTTTTTCCTTTAGGACTCCCAATTTAGGTCATCCTTAGCACAGAGTTTCTCAGCACTGTGACTGACATGTTTATAGTTCCTGAGTCACCTTCCACCTCCTCTGGTAACAGTCAGATAAGGTTCACTGGAGTTTCTCAATCAGGATTCTCTCTGGCAGGCAGGAAGTAACCTTTCTGCCCACCTCACCGAGTGCCATAAATGTCATCCCTATGTATAAGTGCTAAGATGTGTGGGGAAAGAAACAATTGAGCTAGTGTTTAGTGTCTGACCTGCTGGGGTAACTTGTAACCACTTCTTCCACAGTGATATTTGTGTGCAACTATAAAAGGAAAGCAAGAAGTCAGGACTAAAGAGCAGCACAATCCTGCTGTTCATTCTGTAATTGTATTAAGGCTAACATTCCAACAGATGGGTTGTTTACATAGTCTGCAGTCCAAATGGAAGTATATGAGAGAACTAAAAAAAATCCTGTTAATAAACAACCTGGATACCCAGTAGAAACCAAAGTCACTCTGTGCAAACAATGACACTTGAGTGCAATATACCTCTCCAACTGCACAGATTTTGAAAAAGTATACCTTGCCTTAAGGTCCAAGTGTCAAGCCATCTAAAAGGATTGACACGAGGGCCGGCCAAATAGCTCAGTGGATTAAAGTGCCTGCAAGCAGGCGCGGGTGCTGGGGGTTCAATTCCCAGGGCTGCCGTGGAGGCCCTGTCCCCGGGGTGTGCTAAGAAGGTAATGGAGACTGGGCATGGTGGCATGTGCCTGTTATCCCAGTTCTTGGGAGGCTGTAAACAGGCAGATCATGATGAGTCCAATCTGGTAGTGAGACCCTGAACACTCTGTGGACTCTTCCCCTAAATAAATAAATAAATAAATAAATAAATAAATAAATAATTGACACCAATAAGTGCTGCTCTGTCTGACTTGTGTGCTCCTATGTATTACTCACCTCTCCCCGATAGACATGACCTTGAACAGTTTTTCCTGTACGATTACTACGTTCTTGTGCAATCCCAAAGAAAGAGCAGCAGTGTTTATCTCCCGTTCTTACTCATACGATCCCCTGCAGTATTCCTCGTTTTCTCCTCCCTTTGTCTGTTCTGAGTAATCAATGTTGAAGATATTTTTATTTTCTCATACCAATGCACTTGATCACTGCAGAATAACAGTGCCATAGTATTTCATTGTGCCTTTAATTTCAACAGTACTTTGCGCAAGGCTCTTGTATTGCTTCAGTTTTTGTGATTAAAAACAGCACTGGATGAAGTAGTCCTGTGTATGAGTCATTTCACAGATATTGCATTCAAGGTTTTAGAAGGGGAATTCCTGGGTACGTGTACATACACATATATCACTTGGGTAAAGATTACAAAATTTTCTTCAAAACAAAGCATGTTATTTTATTTACTGAGATAAAACAAATGGAAGTATGCTTCTCTGTAGCAATTTCAATGAAGTATTTTTAGTACATTCTTAAATATTTGTGAATGTGAACACCAAAACATTATATCTTGTCATGCTTTTAAATGTCAAATCTTGCTTAGTATGTGTGTGGTGATATTTTATCTTGTGTTAAATGAAACCTATGTTTTTATATTATTGGCTTGAATTCCATCTCTCTCTGTCCCCGTGCAGTAACTCCCTTAAGAAAAGGACATATTTTCCTTTTTCCTTTTTTCTTTTGCATCTAGTTCCTATTCCCATAATATGGTCTGAAGCAAAAAAAAAAAAAAAATCGATATTTTAAACAACTGTCATTTCCTCAGTATTTCATAACATTTTAGTTATATTTGACATTATTGTTTCTAATTTTTAAATTACATTTTAAATAATGTATCATATACAAATGTAAATTAAAATATTTACACGAATACAATCTTAACATGACTGAATTTTTGAAAAACATATTTTCTCCAATATTACCGACAATATTGCGACTTTTCAACGTGATGAAGATCGCTTTTTGTTTCCTAAAACCTTTTAACATAAGTAAATGGTAGACATAAGTTTTCTTCTAAAATCATTATATCCTTGATGGTACCAACAATTGTTGTTTTGTTTTGCTCCATTTTGAAAAGAGAGTCAGTGCTGAGTATATTCTCTCCCCAGATATGCAATGACAGAAATGGAACAGAGAACTCGCTTGAGTATATCAAGACCACCCAAGAAAGCCTAAATCCTTTAGTATATATTTCTGCACCAATTGTTTCTAGATAATGTTTATAATTCCTGTGCTCAGAGATTTTTGGCAGATCTATGTTGTTCAGAGTTATCACTACACAGGCATTACATGTTACCCAGTTAATACAACATATACAAATAGGGAATTATACCCATATATATAAGTGATGTAGAAACTGTCTTAGAATAAGGCTCACAAAATAAGACTATAGAAGGACAAACATGATGAGGATATGTGGAAGAATAGAAACAGAGTTGATACCAACACTCTGAGTACAGCACGCACTGAGTATACTTTCCATTTGAAGGGTCAAGAGATGATGATGGATCTATGCTGACTCTGAAATACAGCCAAAAACAGTGGGTATCTTGCTGCTTGGGAAGGATAGAGATGCAGCAACTTAGTAAAGAAAGTTTGCTAATAACCACCCTGGTGAATTGCCAGATATTTCAAAGACAGTGGGAGATAGGACAAATGTTGGATAAGAGTGATCAGGACTCCCAAACTTTCCAAACACTGATGAGACAATTTCCATAAACAAGTATCTTTTGTTTTCTTACTCAAAAGTTTCCACCCATCAAGGAAAAGCTTTTCTAAGTTTATATTGGCATATTCAATGTTTTCTTTCAATTCACTATGATGATTTTTAGACTGTTAGGCTGTTGTGATTACCTCCTTGCCATAACATTCATTTAGCACCATGCTTGTCCCCATCTGTCTGTCTGAAAAATCAAAGTATATTTGGACTTATGAATTATTTCAATGCTGTACTTCCAAGAGGTAATTGTTTGTGTGATTTTTCTTAACTTCATATGCCTCAAAGTGTACACTCAGAGCTGATACTCAGCTGAGCTCAAAGCTCAGATGCTAAAATCACAACTTTCAATTAAAGGAATAAGGTTATGAATATAATTTTTTTGGCGGAACTGGGGATTGAACTCAGGCTCTTGTGCTTACCACGGAAGTGCTTATTCAATTGAGCCATCTCCCTGGCCCCCTAATGAATATAATTTAAAATGGTCATAAAGAAGTTGGCCAGTTTCACTAAACTGAGATCTGTGTTTGAGCCATTTGATAAGTAATAATTAGGAAAATGAATAGATAATTGTGGACACTATGAAAGCAGGACTGTAGTAAGAAAGAGGAGATAGAATAAGCAGACAAGTAATGATAGTTTGCTGCTAACGGGAAATAAGTTTAGTAGTGACGAATAAAAAAATCTAGCAAAGAGAATTTTCAAGACGTTAACCTTGACTTTAGAGTATACCAGATGTTATTCTAGAGCCAGCAAGATAGCTTGCCAGTCTAAGCTCCTGCCTGGCTAGCACAATGTCCTGGGTAAGATCACTGGTACCTCATGCCATGCTGGCCCTGCACCGAGCAAGCCACCAAAACCAGGCATGGTAGTGCATGCCTGTAATCCCAGACCTAGGCAGGCTGAAAACCAAAGGATTATTACAGTCTGACCCTGTATCAAATAAATAAATGAATGAATAAATAATTTTTTTAAAAAAAGATATCATCCTATACTCATGCCCTAAGATATGTAAGTGGATTTCTCTGTCTCTCTGTCTCTCTCTTTCATGCTCTCTCTCCTTTTCTTTTTACACTGGTGATTGAACCCAGGGACTTTTTTATTTTTTGTTTTTTATGTCAAGCTACATACCCAGAAAATTTGATTTTATTTTGTTTTATTTTATTTCGATAGATGGTTTCACTAAGTTGTTTAGGCTGGGCCCAAAGTTAACAACTTCCTCCCTTAGACCTGAAAATACTAGCATTTCAGATGTGCAACACAGATGTGACTTTGCCACTTTAACGGATGACTATGATAATTGCAAATCTGTAGTGGCCAGAAATGTGTAATGTCCCAAGGATGAAATTCTATAGCCCAAAAGTGAGGTGTGGAAAGTTGTTTACAAAATAAAGCATATATATTTCATGTCCCTGTGTCCAAGTTCCTTCCCCAGAGGAACCCATACTGAGAGCTGATCTACCCAGCTCCAGAGAACATAAAGTGAAGAGCCCCTGGGAGACTCCCGTTCCCAGGAACAATATAAC
This sequence comes from Octodon degus, assembly GCF_000260255.1. NCBI lineage: Eukaryota > Metazoa > Chordata > Mammalia > Rodentia > Octodontidae > Octodon > Octodon degus. Next base: position 8,823,270 of record NW_004524692.1, read on the forward strand.
TAGGGGAGTATGCTGGGGTACCAAAGATGCCGTGGTGAATCTAACAGTTTCTGTTGTTATCAAAGAGTCAGGTAACGGGCAGGGATTGTACAGAAGACGTGGAGGTAGCTAAAGAGGAGGATGAAGAGGTGGCTTCAGTCTTTCCTCAGTGATGTCTGTTAGGGTGTACAAATGAAAGTTGGTAACACTGACATAGACCATATACTACAGTAATCTGACAAATGTCTTTTAATGACTCTCTAGAATCATAGATTAAGAGACTTACAAATAGTTTTCTAAAAAAAATCACTAATTTATTTTTATTTTGTAGTAGAAGAAAGTGTGGTAGAGAGGAAATGATGAGTCCCAATATTTATTTCAGACAAAACAAGTTTACAAAGCTAACTACCAAAAAAATGGTTGGGTTCTTTTTGACTATATCTCTTCCTGACCTGTGAAATGTACACCTTAGAAGCCTGATTCATTTTCTTCTCCCCATACCTATTGGAATTACAGATGCACACCTCCTTTTGGCATCCTTCCAAACAATGTATCTTGTCTGCTTTTCAATTATTCACTCTGTATTGCACTTCTGAGCTTTGGGAAAAGCCAGTTGAGTACCCCCAATTATTTATTCCCCTTCAACCTTTAACAAGAACATTGCTAAATTCCAGAGAGTCTTCCTAAGGGGATCTTAGGAGTCAGCTTCTAGAAAGTATATGTTTCCCTTTCCCACGGTGCAGGGTGGCTGGTTGTTGAATACAGAGTATACAGTATGTGTGAATACCTTCAAGTATCATGGAACATTTCATTTGGGAATGTAGAAGAGTCAACAAAAGAAATGTTTTGTCTTTGTATTCTGGCAGGGGCCAGAGGAAGAGGAGCCTGGAGCCTGAGATTCTGATGCTGCCCTGTAGGACAAGCGCTTCTCTGAAGCAAGGATTCTGAACTCCTCTTCATCTCTGTAGGCTAGAGTTTGAGCAAACCACTTCTGACTTCTCATGTCTAGCTCCTCCTTCGCAATGTAAATAGGACTGCTTTGATAATTTCTAAGTTCTTTTCAGGCTTTGGCATTCTGTTTTTTGTTTTGTTCTGTTTTATTCTTTTAGTTTAGAACTTTCTCAAGAGGAAGTGTCCTAAAATCATTCACCTTCTTCCTCTACCACTTGCTGCTGGAATCATGGATCATGTCAACCACACCTGGATCCAGACTTTTGTTCTTGCAGGATTCACCACCTCTGGCATCCTTGGACCTCTTGCCTTCATAGGGATCCTGTGTATCTATCTCCTCACCCTTGCAGGGAATTTGTTCATCATTGTCCTCGTGAAAACAGATTCTGGGCTCTCCACACCCATGTACTTCTTTATCAGTGTCCTGTCCTTTCTGGAGCTCTGGTACATCAGCACCACAGTGCCCACCCTGCTGCACACTTTGCTCCACGGGAGCTCACCCATCTCATCAGCCACATGCTTCACACAGCTGTACATTTTCCATTCCTTGGGGCTCACTGAGTGTTACCTATTGTGTGTCATGGCACTGGACCGCTACCTTGCCATCTGTCGCCCGCTCCACTACCATGCCCTCATGAGCAGACAGGTGCAGCAGTGGTTAGCAGTGATAGCATGGTTGGGTGGCTTCTCATCTGCACTTGTGCCAGCTGGCCTTATTGTCTCTCTGCCCTACTGCTTTAGACAAGTCTCCCATTACTTCTGTGACCTGGCACCCCTGATGCGGTTGGCTTGTGTGAACACAGGTTGGCACACTCAGGTTTATATTGTAGTGATTGGTTTGATCAACACCTGCAATCTTGTTATTATTTTAGGGTTCTATGGAGGCATCTTTAAAGCTGTGCTGAAGCTGCCATCGGCTGCCAGTCGTGCCAAGGCCTTTTCTACCTGTTCCTCCCATGTTACAGTAGTAACGCTCTTCTATGGCTCTGCTTGGATTGTGTATGTGGGCCCCCCTGTGGTGCACTCTGAGGGCAGAGACAAGTTTATTGCTCTTGTTTATGCTTTTCTTACCCCTTTTCTCAATCCTATTATTTATACCCTTCGTAACAGGGAGGTAAAAGAAGCTGTCAGAAGGGTCACTCGAAGAATTAAGGGTGAGATGAAGAAACCCTGACATTTCATTTGACTATGAGCCATCTATTTGATAATTGTATTTTAGGTTGTTAGTTAAGAAAATCAAATAATTATATCAATTGATCAAATCATATGCAAAACATAGAACTAAACTAGACAGTTTTGGAGATGGAAAAATTGAAACATGTAGAAAGAGAAGAAATACGGTCTCACAAACTACTGATATGAGAAAAAAAATGAAGAAATAATAGCAACAATAAAGAATGAAGTGCAATTTTTAGGTTAACTGAGAAACTTGGAAAGAATTGAATCATGCTGTGAGAATCTGAAGAACTAAAACTGATTATGAGGCTATGATCAATATTAAATTCTTGGAGATTGGTCAAGAGGGAATAAACTGAGTACTCAGCCAGCAGAAAAACAAGGGGCATCTAGGAGAAATGTTTGCACATAGGTTGGTGAGCTAGGAAACAAGGTCCTTGGCATGCAGATTTGAGAGTCTCTGTGTGATCCTATAGTAAATGAATACTCACTGTAAGCAGAAATTTTATTCTCTGTTAGGGAAGAGCAGGAGACTGGAGATGAAGCTGCTCAGTGAAAGGATGACCTAAATGGAGAGACACAAACACACCCTGCACTTTGAATTTGAAATGATCAGTAAACTAGAAAACATCATTATTGGAGTCTCTTTTGTGCAGAACTATCTGTGGGAATGAAGTCAAGACATAAAAGTAAGCACATTTTCTGTTTTTCAGAAGCTTGAAGTCTGCTTGGAGGATCTTCCCCATTCTCCCTCTCCCCCTTGCACACAGACCCACACTGTTCAGCAAGCAGAAGCAGGAACACATTGCGTAACCATTTTTCTCTCTGAATCTGCAGTAACAGGAAGGCATGAAAAAGCAGAAGTGTATGGCCTGATGGATGGGGGCTGAGTAAAACCAAAGTATGTTTCAGAGAAGAGTCTCTGACCTTTACACCAGTAGCCTCAAGTTTGGAATCCTAATACTATGAGGGCCCATGTGGCCTGAAATTGTAGGATTTTTTTTTTTTTTTTAGAAATTCTGTGTCTTGGGATAAAAAGACTGCAGCTGTATTGGGGAAAAAAAGGTCATTTTAACAAGCAGGAATTCTGCAGACAGTGCTTTTTTATTTTTAGTAAAATAGTCAATGAGCTTATGTTTCCTATTTTCAGTAATGCCTTTGAAATGTTCCATAATAGAAGATAGCATATTTATTTTAACTAATTGAAAGAGAAAAAATGAATATGATCAAAAAATGTTTGTGGATGACATATAGTAGCACTGATCTCCCTCTGGATTCAGTAATCTTGATTCACGTCACCAGTGTTTCAGAATCTCAAGTTGTCACACGTGGATTGTCCAATTCAAGGTTTTTCTATAAAATTGTAACCTCAGGCAAGTTTTTCCTGGCTATATGTTTATATGTAGACTATATTCTCTGTTGAGATGCTTTATAGACTTTTAGTAAAAGGGAGTTGATTTTAACGTCATTTAACCCTAGAAATTAATCTTGTGAGGGAGAGAAAAATTAAGAATAGGGATCAAATACGTGATTCTTTTTCTTGTACTAGCCCAAGTAAGTTTTCCTTTGTGTGGAGAAGAGGCTAGTTTCCAGTCTTAGGGTAAACCAACATCCAACTTTAGAAAACCTACTTTGAGCAAACACCATTCACTAAGGGATGAATGCCACCAGGAATACAATAGATCTCTGAATTGTTGACATTTTACGAGTAAGTATCATTTTGCAAGTCACCTGGCTAAGACCTGTTTGCCTTTCAAGAAGAGAAAGTAACAAGAAACACTACTGAGAAGCTTAAGTTGATAGCAAGGTCTTCTAAGTCTTTCTGTTGTACCATAGTAGCAATCTCTAACTTTCTTCTTCCAGTAATGTGAGGCAGAAGGCCGATGGCACTGTACATCACTAAGCAGAAGTGGGAGGGAATGCAGGCCTGTGAGGCACCAACCTCCTCTGCAAGACTGTGCTCTCCACAGTGAACCCTCACTTCTGTAGCCAATGTGTTCTGCCAGGGAAGCTTCCAAGGCTTACCTGGTCAGTCATTGTGTTACTACTTCCTGCTACTGAAACAGTTTATGTTGTATAAATCCAATTGTTGTCTTCCAAAATTGAAGAATAAATTTGAGAATAAAAGAAAGCATTTAGGAGAGTTTTATTAAAAATAATAAGAAGAAAGCTCTTGGTGGAATCTACACAGAGGAAAAAGAAGTGAAATGTGCATTCTTTTTTCTTTTAGTACATGGTCTACAGGGTCTCACTACATAAGTTGGACTCATAATCATCTGTTTTCAGCCTCCCAAGTGCTGGGATTACAGGTGCACACCATCATGCTAGTCTCAGTTGCTGTCTCATCATGCCCTGGGGTTTGGGGCCAGCACAGAACGCAGTGCCTAGGATTGATTCCCTGCCCACTGCATCTGCCTAAGCAGATGCTTTATTCCATGGAGCTACCTGGTTGGCCCAAAATGTACATTTTTAGTCTTAGTCTTATGTACATAGGTAGAGCATGTGTACATGTTTGGGTGTGAAAATCAAAAGGAATGAGTGCAAAATAATTAAAGAAGGAACTGGTTGTCTTGCATTTCTAAAGTTTTCTCCAATTCAGTCCAAAAGTCCAGGTTCAGAGGTAGAAATGAGCTCTTGCAGCTGGTATCTAATTTGGCATACCTTGAATGAATTTTTATCCTGGAATAGAACCCTGTTTCTCTAGTCTTGTCTCAATATTTTACCCTTTTGTCTTGTGCTTTCTTTTACATTTCTAACTTTAATCAATTCTTGATTCACTGGATTGAATTATGTATTTTTTTCTAACTGTATGTCAGGCTGTTCTTTTTTACCAGCCAGGTTTATCTGCTGTCACTGATCAAATCAAAGGATGCCATATATTTGGGTAAAAAGGGAAAAAAATTGTTCAAAACTAACTCTGAAGAGATGAAGAGACCTATTTGCCTCATATCACCATCTCACTGGTTACAGTTGGGTAAAGGTCTTTTATAGGGCAGGACAGAGGGGAAGGAGAACACAGAGAGGAAATGCAATCTTCATGTTTGCTTTTTTCATTTCCAGCCATCTTCAGTCCACTGTTCCATCTCTTTCAAAAAGAAGCTGGGCTTCAGCCCTCCTGGAGTCAGCATGTTTTTTTTCCTTGTCTGGGCTAAGGAAAGATGAGGGAAGCCCTTCATAGCTACACTTCAGGATGCCACTTGTTTCTAAAGGAAAACAAAACAAAACAACAAACTATTCACTTTTAAACTTCTACTTTGTAGTACAGGCTACAATTGTTTCCTTCTTTTCAAGTCTTACGGTGTTTGTTTGTTTGTTTGTGTGTTTGTTTGTTTTTGTGGAACCAGGGATTAAACTCAGGCCCTTGCACTTGACAAGCAAGCACTTATTCTACTGAGCTGTCTCCTCAACCACTCAAGTCATAAGTCTTGATGGCCTTGAGGTTGCTTGGAGGTTGCTTGTCTCCATTGGATTGACACATAAATTCTGGAGCAGGAAAGGGAAGGGAAGTCAGATGCTTGAGCTCAAAAAAGTATCCCTAAAAGTTGTAAAGTCCAATACCGAAGAAATAACAAGTCAGAAAATATCTCACCATTACACCTGCTAAAAAAACTTTCTGGTTTTAGGAAGTCATGAATAAGGTCTCCTTTTTGTAACCTCTTCAGCTGTATTTATTTTGATGAGGTGACACACAGGTGACTCTTAGATGCTTGCTACTTTCATTGGTCATCTCTGAATGTAGGTTTTTTCTCTTTCTGAAAGCATTGCCAATTAACAACCTGTAGTCCAGGTTTTCCATTTTTTGCTAAGTGGAGGTGCTGGGAGCAGAAATCAATTTTCAATAAGCAAGTTTTAGTGAATAATGTGAAACCAACTAGTATAGAATGAGGCAAAGATTGTTCAAAGTGAAGAAATTTAAACCCTGATGAACTCTGACACAAGTAGCTGCATGGTCAGTCAGTACAGGAAGTTCTTGCTTGTACTTGTCAGAAATCTAGAGAAAAACAAAGAAAGTAGTTATAAATAATATTGTAGCCAAAGTTACTCCAAACAACCTTTTTTTAAAATGGAATCAGAGTTAGGACTTTGTACTTGTTAGGCAGGAGCTCTGCCACTGAGCTATATTCCCAGCCCCCAAGGAAGCTTTTTAAGGACAGATCCATGAAACCAGAGTATGTTTTCAGTTACACAGGCCATGGTGTATGACAATAAAATCACTTTTATCTGAGTTTCAGATTATTACAAGTTTTCTAGTGAGCTGCAATGTAGCAAAAGCATTTTTACTTTTGAGTGATTTACAAGAATTCATGCACACAGCCAGTGAGAATCTACATATCAAAATCTCTTAAATCAAATTGGTTTATATGTTGATAAATTGTTCAAGAATTGAACTCTATATTGGCTTACAAAGAAAGCTCAAAAGCTCAGAATAACATTTTGTTTCAAATGCCTTACAAATGTCTAGGTGATACGGTAACTCTAATACCCATCTAAGAATAAAGGTTATAAGAAGAGAAAGAAAAACAAAAGCATGCCAGAGCAAGGCAAAAAAAAAAAAAAAAAAAAAAAAAAGAAAAAAGGAATACTCTAATCCAAACCAAATTAAACTAAACCAAACCAAACACTTACATAGAAATGTTTTTTCTACCTTTAAATCTGTTCTTACACCAATCATGCCCCAATATGACTTGTACTAGGTCTAAACAGCTACAGATGGTGACAGCACTTGCTTCACTCCAAACAACACTGATGACCAGCCAGTGACCTTAAATGACTAGCAAGAGGTTCAGAATGACACCAAATTGTGAAGATACTTACCTCATCCCAGAACACTGCTAAATGACCTAATAGAAGGCCCGAATTGTGAAGACAGAAGATCACATGCCTAAAGTTCTCATTCCAGTAGAAAGTTGGAGAAGCTTCGGATTTCTTAAATCAGACAGAACTTTCTGTCTCTGGTATTTAGATAGTTTAAAATGTTACATATGTTTTTCCTTATATCACTTTCATGGTCACCAAAACTGTTACCAGCCTTTTAGGTTGATATTTTCAAGTTCTGCTTGCTGTTGCCCAAATTGTAGACCATATACCTGAGTTAAAAAAAATAAATAAATAAAAAATAAAGCTTTTCTCAATACTGACTCCAAGAGGTCTTTTTTATTTCAAATCACCATCTCAATGATTACAGCTGGGCAAGGGTCCTTTGTAGTGAGGAAGGGGGACACAGAGAGACAAGGTAGATATATCTATCCACTCTCTGTCACTTCCAGCCACCTTCAGTTCATTGTTCCCTTTCTTGTGAAAAGACACTAGGCTCGAGGTCTGTGATGCTACCATTTGTATGTTTTGTTAATTCATCTGGGCATGGGAGAAGTAGAGAAAGCTGCTTATACTCTAGGCTTCAGGAAGCGGCTTCTCTCTAACAGAAAAAAAAGAGAGAACTTTTAAGCTCTATTTTGCAGTGCACTCTGACTACATTTTCATGACAACTAAACTAAACTACTATACTATCAATATTTTCCTTTTCCAAAGAACAACTTGACTCCATGAATCACAGAACCATTCCATGTTATTTCTTTGTTTTGTTTTATTTTTCATCTTTTTGAGACAGAGATTTGCTATGTAATTCAGGCTGACCTTGAACTCACTTTCTAACCCAAGCTGCCCTTTAACTCACAGCAATTCTCCTACTTTAGCCTTCCAAGTGCTGGGATTACAAGCATGCACCACCAAGTCTGACCTTCCAAACTTTTAATGTATGGATAAAAGAAAAATAGTATAACTCCCAGCATGCAAGCCAAGTTTGTGTTTTCCAAAACTGAAGAATAAATTGTAGGAACAGTGGTTAAGAGCAGGAAATATTTAATAGAGAAAGAAAGTTTCTGTCTAACAGAGACAGAAGGGGATCCCGTTTCTCAAAGGAGTTTTATAGAGCAAAACCACGAGGTGAGGGGGCTCTAAGGTGGGAAAAACTATAATTAATAAGATTACAAATATAGTTGCTTATTTAACATTGACCAAAGGGAAATCGTAAGTTGGATGAGAGGATGGACAAAACTGGTGAACTAATAAGTTTATGAGTATAATCAATTGATTTCATTGAAATCAAATGGGGAAGCAAATCAGTTGGCAATTGTGCATGGGGACAGGGACATTCCTGAAAGGAGGTTTCAGTCCCCTAGCCAAGGTGATCAATTACTGTTGCTCCTACTTGTGGGAAGAGGAGGAGTCATTCTATCATTTGTCTTGAGGTTGGGCCTTTATTGAAAGCACCTACCCTTAGTTTAATGTGTCTTCTGCATTGTCTCTCTTTGAGAGCTTAGCCTTGTCTGACTACCTATAACATTTCTATCCAACTTAGCTGTGTATAATACACTTACTAAATTTTCTGATGCCTGATTATATAAGTGTTCATGATTACAAAATCATATCATGCACACTTAAACAGTTTATGTTCAGTTTCACAATAAAACTCCCACAATGAAAAAAGACAAATATCTTCCTAAAATTTGTTAGTATCTGGACTATGAACTCAATCCAAAAAATTTAACTGTGCTGAGGTAAAGGAAAGATGGACATTCATTTTCTTTGAAAAAAAGAGAGGATCTGGGCGTGTAAGAGAGTCCTCATTCCCCATTATCCCTAAGAGCAGGGGAGTTGTCAGGCCCATTATAACTATAGGAGTTAGAGCCTTTTTGATCTTTTGCTTAAATCAATTTTTACTTAAATGCAAACTAGCGACAGAAAACCAATTTGATTATAATTCCTGTGCATATAAATTCATTCTTAGACAGCTGTTTCTCTTGTCTGTAGTCATGAAGTTCTAAAGGTAATTCAGAGTTTTTATAGATGATTAATTTCATTTGTTTGTTTTACCTGGTAAAAAACTGGTAAAATCTTTTTAAATTTCTTCTAAAAATGGAGATATTGTGCATTTGTGATATTGATATAGGGAAAAGAAACTCTCCAGCTGCTAGATGTCCAAAAAGCTGAGTTCATGTTCTCTGAAATTGCAGAATAAATTCTAGGAACAAGAGAGGTTAAGAATAGGACATTTCAAAAAATGTATTTGCTATAGGGTCTCACTTTACAGATCAGACTCATCGTGATTCTTCTATTTTCAGCATACCCAGCAATGGGATTACAGGTGTGCACCACCATGCCTGGACTCTGTCTCTGGATCAGAGTGCCCTGTGGCAAGGCTGGTGAGGTATGCAGGACCAGGAATCGAACCCTGGTCCCTTCGCTTGTCAAAGCAGGCACTTATTCCACTGAGCTATCTTGCTGGCTCTAAGAATAAGACAAATTTAATGAATGACAAAAAGCTTCTGTTTGAGAAGAATGGAAGAGGACCCAGCATGTGGATTACCCATCAACTCTACTTCTCAAGGACATTTATTGAGCAGAGATATGACATGAGGTGGTGTCAAGGTGAGATAGAACCATAATTAATCAATAAGTTTACAAGGATAGTCACTTAGGTAATATTGATCCAATGGAAAATCATATGACAGCAGTGAGGTGGAACAAAACTGATCAACTAATAAGTATATAAGTATAGTCATATACTTAAGGTAATACTTATCAAATTGGAATCAAATGGGGGAAACAAGTCAAGTAGCAAGTGTACATGGGAGGGAGAAGGGCTTTCCTGGAGGGCAGGTTTGAAGGGGTTTGGTCATCCACCCCAAAGTTATTGATACCTACTTAGACTATCAGTCACTGCTGTTCATCCCTAGGGGAAGTATAGGGGTCAGTAGTTCTTTTTCTTGAAGCCTGGCCTTCAGTAAATATGTTTTCAGCTACAGTTGTCTTCTTTTTATTCTTCTTCTTTGTCTTTGTCTTCGTCTTCGTCTTCGTCTTCGTCCTCGTCCTCATCCTCTTCCTCTTCTTCCTCCTCTTCCTCCTTCTCCTCCTCCTGCTCCTTCTCCTTCTCGTCTTCGTCCTCCTCCCCCTCCCCCT
>NW_004524692.1:8833537-8849882 GCF_000260255.1 Octodon degus
CCTCCTCCTCCTCCTCCTCCTCCTCCTTCTTCTTTCTTTGTATTTAGTACAGGGTCTCCAGGGTTTCACTATACATATCAGACTCGGAGTGCTCCTCCTGTTTTCAGCCTCCCAAGCACTGGGATTACAGGCACATGCCACCATGCCCAGTCTTGGTTGAGTCTCAGCATGTCCCAGGACCAAGGCTGGCATGCACAGCTGTCTTCTGCATTGCTCTCTCAATGGCCCAACTCCATCTGACTGCCTACAATATTCCTACCTAACTTAGATGTCTATAATAGCATAAATGAAACTCAAAGAAAAGGGAATTTTCTTAGGTAAGTTTATCTGTAGATAAAGATTTGTATTATAATGAGGCTATGCATCCCAGGTCTACTGAATTAGAAACTTACAGGGCACAGTCTAGCAATCTGTGTTTTATATGTGTAAAGATGATTTAGATACAAAATAAAATTTCAGAACTATTCACCTAATCTGGTGAATGAGGAAGGAGGAAATGGTGCCACATAGCACTACGTTAATTTCAATCAGTGACCTAATTTAATATCACACATCTTTAATTGTTGATTTTTTTGTTTTTTTGTACCAGGGATCAAACTTGGGACTTGTGTTTAACTGCCAGATGCTTGTGCCATTAAGCTAGCTCACCGGTCCTACATCCTTAATCCTAACATCGCAGACCCCAGATTCAGCCAGGTGCAAAAATCCCCATCTATGAGGTTTGGAGGAGATATTTAGATACAAGTCAGCACAGTGATATTATTGTTTTCTGTTTCTTTTACATTCTCTCTCTCTCTCTCTCTCTCTCTCTCTCTCTCTCTCTCTCTCTCTCTGCCTCTTACTGTCTCTCTCTCTGTTGCTGTCTCTCTCTTTCTATCTCTCTCTTCCTCATCCCCATATACCTACATGCACAAATATTTATGCATGTATAGTACATTACTTAACAATAGGTTTCATTTATATATTTTCATTGACTCAGATATATTCACACTCTCAGACACAATTTAAAGAAAGAACTATGTCTATCCTTTCCTTTGTTAAATATCTTAGCTACTACAAAGGATGAATTCACTATATAGAAATTATATAGAAACTGAAAATACAAATGGAAAAGAAACAGCAAATGGTAAGGCAGGGCAAAGGTAGGGTAATTCTCTGCAACTGTATCCACATTTCTTTTTTATTAATTTTATTCATTTTAATGAGAAAAAAAAGATAAAATAGAAATGAAACAGTTTCAGAACAGGTTTGTAGGGCAGTTATAATAATTAATATATTGCATACTGTTGTCTTCATAGTAGTTATTCAGAGGACAAGATACAGATGTGATATCTTGTCTCAACAATATGGTTCCAGGGTAAAGCCTAAGGGGATTTGACTGATCTTATCAGACACAAAAAGTTACATTTTTAGTTTTATAGGTCTTGCTTTAATTTGGTCTTAAACATATAGCAGAAAAGTGTGTCCACGATATACAAAAAGTAAAGTTATATTAATATGCTAAGCTATAAAAGGCTCAAGTCAACAAGTTCAGACAATTGCAGTTCTGTTGATTACTCACTACTATTATGGACTATTGGACTACATTGGGTTATTTTACTGAGTACAAGCACCTACAATCGTTGCACTGGCATCAAGTATGAAAAGGTCCTTTAAAGACTTCTCTAAATACAGATTCCCTAACAGCAATGGAACATCCATCTCTGACAAAACAAAACAAAAAAAGGGGGATATAAATAAAGGACCATTTTGTTTTGAAAAAAAATACACACACACACACACACACACACATACACATACACACACAAGATAGGCTAGATATACAGCTACTTTCTCTTAGTTCAGCGTATCTACATTTCTATTACTAAGTAAAAAATTACAGACATCATTAAATGAGGTCTCAGTAGAGCCCAGACATTTTCTAGCTCTTTTCCTCTGGAGTTTTCAGCACTGAATGCATGTGCTATTTCACTCTGCCATGCAGAGGAGCTTCATGATTTTCAGCTCTGCATATTGAGTAGAACTGTAATGAAAATTAATGTACTCACTCGCAGAGTAAAATGTTTAAAATGCCTCCTTTGAATATTAAAATATCAGACATATAAATTATAAGCAAACATATTAATGATTTAAAGACACTAATTGACAGTCTACTGGAAGTATTTGCAATAGGGATCAAATTTAACCCTAAGTGGAATTAAATAAATATGACCATAAAACAAGTCTCAACAGACTGAAGAGAATTGTGTATACGTTTTACAGATCCTTGCTTTAAGGATAAGATAAAAATGGGTAAGATAAAAATTTAACTGAATTACACATCCAATCTGATTAATCTACAATTTGATATTTAAAAAAAAACTTCATTGTAAAAAAATAAGCTCCTGATAAGACTACTTAAAATAAAATTAAGATGGAGTACATTTTTTAAATATTATGGATGAAAAAATTGATATGACTACAGATCCACCAAGGTTTGAAATTACATCATGTTGGGTGGGATAGAAGAAATAACAGATGGGTCTGAGGTAAGGAAATCATAACTGCAAATTGTACTTTTTAAGAAGAATGCAACTGAAGCGGCCCACAGCAGCCACTTGCCAACATTCCTTGGCTAGCAGTAACACTCATGCCCTGCCCACAAGAGTGTTCACTCAAAGGCTAAATTGGCTCAGTTTAAAAGGCCAGGAAGAAAAAAAAAGCCAGGAAGAGGAAGGAGCCTGCATAAGGGCAGCCCCAAAGTCAAGAGTCCTCAGCCACATTTATACTCTTTCCCTTTCAGATGTATCACCATTAGAAGGCCCTAAAGGAGCCCAACTAAGAGAGGACACAGCAGGTTGAGGGAATCCAGAAAATGTTTAAATCACCTACCAAACATTGATAAATAAATCAACCACAGAAATAATAAACTGCCAGTGCCTGGGGAGTGGGATGGTGTCCTTTGTTTAGAGAGAGGACTGTGGACTCTTATCCCTTGCTTTTCAAATGCTTAAGAGAGAGGAAAGTGATTGATGATGTAGAGTGTGCCTAAGGAGAGTCACTTGGAGAGAAAACATTCTCCCAGGCTTTCACAGAGAGCACATTGGCCAAGCAATGGCCGTGACTCATCCACATGGCTGACACTGAGAAGCAATCTGAGGTACAGGATCTCAGCATAAATCCTGAGGGGATTTCACTGACCTTATCAGACCCAAAAGCTACAACTCTTGTTGCATAGGTCCTGCTTTACCTTGATCTTAACCATCCAGCAGAAAAGTATAAAAACGAAATATAAGAAGTAAAGCCATGCTGTTATGTTGAGCTGTAGGGGACTCAGGTCAACAATTTCTGACATTGCCAGTGAAAGGGAAGACCCAATACTATTATGGACCTCTGAACTCTTTTTGGAATATTTTGCTGAGTTTACATACCTATAATATTTAAATGATGGAACTGAACAAAAAAAGGAGATACAGATGAATATCCATTTGGTATCTGTGTATTCAAAGTAGTTAGGATAGATATATAACTACATTCTCTTAATGAATAGAGGGATTTTTTCTAATGGTGATTTTACGTAGGATATCAAGTCTGCATCTTGTACAGCAATTAACCACTAGGAAGAATGTATGCAATGTGTTAATTATTGAAACTGTCATATCAATTTGGTTTGAAATGGTCTCATTGCTATTTGTTTCTCAGTAAAATTATGGAAAAAATTACTGTAAATGTGCCCGTAAAAATAAATAAATAAATAAATTTTACAAAAAAAGAGAAATTTACACTTTTAAGCCTAGCTTTTGATTCTCCTAAGAGAATCCCCAACTACAATGAATCTCATTTTTTAGAGTACCTGCTCTCCTTTCTTGAGTGCCTCATATCTTCTGTGTCTCTGCCTAATAAGACCTACTTGTGCCTCTTTTTGTTGTGTCGTAAAAATTCTTTCTCTGTGATGGGAGTCAGCAAATTTGCAGAGGTGGCTTAAGCTCCTTATTTCAGCTTTTTGGGAGTAATCTCCATACCCTAACCAGGTGACATTTTTTTTTCTGGGCAAGCCAGCATTAAGAGATAAAAAGAGACTTTCATAGGACAACTTTGGTAAATTCAGTCAAAACTCCTTTCTTTTTTCTTTTCTTTTCTTTTTCTTCTTTCATATATCTCTCAACTCCTTGCCTTTTGAACCATAGTTTATCATTTTTTTCCTCTTTCTCTTGCTTTTGCTGTCTACATATTTCTGCAAATTTAGGATTATTTTCCTTTTTAGCAGTCAAAGCTTCTTAAGCCCCTTGAAAACTAGTGCTTCTGCATAAAAGCATCAAAGAAAAGAGATGCCAGGAAGCACTCTGCAGGACATGCAACAGCCTCATTAGGTATTTCTTTAGATTAAGCACCACACCCCTTCCTGAGTTGGACAGGACTTTGAAAAACCTTGCTCATTCCGAAAGATAAAAAAAGAAGGATGAGGCTGTATCCAGTGTCTTGAGCAAAGTTTCTTATGCAAACAGCATGGGAAACTACAATCCTGAAACCCAGTAGAAAGAAACTGTCTCTAGATCGCACCAGAGAAAGCAATCTCCAAAGCCACACATGCTTGTGTTCCTAAATACTTCAGCCTGCAAGAGGTCCTCTAAGCTGTCCTTTAGAACCCCCACCCCTCTGCTTCTCCAAGGCCATTGTTTTGGCCTGCCTGATGTCACAGCTCCTCCTTTCAGGGAGCCACGCTAAGCCATGCAGATTTATGTGGGTAATACGGTGATAGTTAATGCTGTCCCTTGAACCTAATAAAATCTAAGGATGTAAACAAGGAAGCAGCCAAGTGGTCTATTATTTTCTCTTCCTCTTGCCCTAGCAGAGATCCAAATAAATACACTTCTCATCCTCTTTCATGCACTCAGGCTTTCATCTGACAGGAAACTCACATGAGAGGAAGGAGGGTATATTTTCCATGACATGGGATTTGTAGTTGCTGAGT
Organism: Octodon degus; assembly: GCF_000260255.1. NCBI lineage: Eukaryota > Metazoa > Chordata > Mammalia > Rodentia > Octodontidae > Octodon > Octodon degus. The sequence continues at coordinate 8,838,489 of NW_004524692.1, forward strand.
GATATCTCTAGACTCTGAGAGAGTGTGTGTGTGTGTGTGTGTGTGTGTGTGTGTGTGTTTGTGTGTGTTTTACAAGTCCAGAAAATTTAAATTTTAGGGATAAAGTTTTTGAATAAAACCCAGTTCTTGTATATAATTCCTTTTTGTATTTTCTTGATCTGTTAAGGGAAGATTGGGATAGTCACATGCTAGGAACAAGGATGTTCGCTCTGGACATGAATAGGACATTACCACATCATTAGCAGGGACAACTATATTAGTCAGGCACTGATATAACAAGGTAGAGCCTTCAAGTGTGTGTGCTTCTATCTTTGGGGAGTGTTGCAAATCTCTCTCCTTCTGGCAATTCTGGAAAAAAAAAAGAACCAAAACAGAGCAAGATACACTTCCTGCCTGACATGCTGTGGGACATGACCCTGATTTGGAATGTGCTGTGTATGCAATATGACACCAAGAGAGGGCCGCTGACTCAAGCAGCCTCACCTCAGGGATCTGGATCCTGTCTTTTCCTATTTTTTTTTCCAATAGCACACGAGAGATCTTAAAACCACATAATGCAGGACATCTCATATGATCATGGGTAACTCAATGTCTATCCCCAAAATATCACCTTTAGGTTATATTTTATAATGTTGCAGGCTGGCCTGATAACTCAGCAGACTAAAGCACCTGCTTAGGCAGAGTGCAGGGGCCAGGGTTTGATCCCCGGAATGCTATGCTGGCCCCATTCCAGGGGCGCTCTGAGACTGCAATTGAGACTGGGCATGATGGTGTGCACCTGTAATTCCAGCACTTGGGAGGCTGAAAACAGGAGAATCATTAGGTAGTGGACCCTTAGACCCTATTCTAAATATAAATAAATAAATAAATAAATAAATAAAGTTGCAGCTGGGTTAAGACAGGGAAATTTAAAGGTTAATTTTTCTCCAAATGTAAGTTCGAAGAGAAAGACCTCAAACTTGGATTTATAGTAAGGAGAAAAAAAAAAAAAACTAAGACTCAGTCTATCAGTTTATGGTAATTCTTTTTCTTTTACTGGTTCTTATTAGCTATAAGTCTGTAGTGTCAACTCATAGCAAAGAGTTGCTCAATCTATTAAAGGAAATATTGTTATGACTTACATAAGGAAGAAAAAGGAAGCTAATGGATAGCCAGAGGAAAAAATTCTGTGAAGTCTATTTATAGTTATAAGCATATAGCTATAATAATAGACCTCCAACTATAAAAATAGTTTTAGAATTCAAAATGGTCAATGCATCTAACAGTGTACTCTTATTAAATGTAATTGTTTCATATATTTCATCTTGTCCAATTGTCTTGCTGTTAATCTGTTTTAATAGCTAGTTAAAGTATCTACAATTGCTTCATTAAAGATATTTTGAGCTCAAATCCATTTTCTGCTTTTTATCTTACCCTTATAAATTTCTGGCTGGTTCTGGGATCTCTGAAAAATCTGTTATATACATTTTGGGGGCTAGCCAAACCCACTTAAAACATTACCAAATGAGGGCTAATAGCCTTGAGGCTTACAAGGAACTTGCAAATACATCCTTAAAATTTGGCAACATAAAGGTTATGTTGATTTAGGTTAAGATGCATGTTTCTCTGTGCTAACTTTCAGGGATGTATTACCCTCCAGAAATTTTGCTTCCATTGGATTGTAGATAGGGGCACAGTCATTGTATAGGTCAATTGGTTTTTGCTCACATGGTTTAACAGTAAGCTAATTTAAACTGTTTGGCAAGATAAGAGTAGAGATTTCTTAAAATTAATGAAATGTTTTCACTGAGGGTGTTAGCCAATTAAGATAATCTTCATCTAAGATTGATTTTAAGTGTCTATTATCTGAGTACAATAACTGAAGAGATGTTTCTCGATTTAAAAATACAGTATCTTAAACATTGATACAGATATCTTAAATATTGAGCACATATATCTCTTTTAAGTATTAAGTGTTCTGTCTTGGTTATTATTAGTTATCCAGTGTAACCATTAAGACAAATAAGTAAAGATCCCTTACGCCTGAGTCGTTGCCAACAGACAAAACTCAAAACTCCCCTCTGTGCTTAAAAAGCAGTTGCTTGAACCAATTTATTCAGTTTTCTCCAATGAAAAATGACTTTTTCAGTTTTTTCCTGACTCCATCAAATATTATCAAATAATGTATTACAACATAAGTAAGTTGAATCTAATTAAGAATCTAAAAGTTTTTTATGTCTAAAACAACAGTTTTCTTCAAGTAGTAAGTTGCATTTGGTAACTTTACAAGGTAGATTAAAAAATAAAGGTTTTATATTTTACCAAGACACTTTTTAATATTTTTCATTGTTAGCCTTTGGGTTACTAAAGAAACTGAATTTTAAGATCTCAAGATTATTTTAGAGTCAACTTGGAAAATGTTTTCAATAATCAGATTTTGATTGGTTAAGTGAACCACTGTTATCTTAGTTTGTAACACAACATATACAGGACTAGTGGTGTACATATATCTGAAGATGAAATATGTGAAACTAAGATTTAAAATCATGTTCAATACATGCAAAGCAATAATAAATGCTTTTTAAACAATAGGCATTGCATCTATGGCATAGATATAGAAAAATCATCAAAAATATTGGTATCTCTTTAAATTGGATTGTGCCATTTAAAAATTGATCTACATCTAATAGCATCAGAACAAATATTCTATTATATAAATGAAATGCACTTGCATGTTGGGAAATAAGTTCATTTGTGGTCAATAGTACTCTTTCCTAAGCTTAAAAATCATCTAGAGATGTCCTACAATTCTTTTTGTTGTTCCTTATATATTTAGTATAGGGCCTACATGGTCTCACTATACAGATCAGACTCATAGTGATTCTCCTGTTTTCAGCCTCCCAAGGGCTGGGATTATAAGCACGTACCACTATGCCCAGTCTCAATCTCCGTCTCAACATGCCCCAGGGGGTGGGGCCAGCACGGCACACTGGCGATTGAATTCCGGTCCTTGTATCTGCCTAAGCAGGCGCTTTAGTCCGCTGAGCTATCTGGCCTGCCCTATCCTGCAGTTCTTGGCAGTGCAGTAACCCTGTATAGATCTGTTAAAGAAATGTACATTCTGTTTTAAGAGGAAAAACTAAGGAAATATTAAATACATTCTGTCTTAAGAGTAAAAAACTAATGTATGTAAAGATTCCTAGCCAGCTGTGATGCTATTTATATTGCTGATCTCATAGTATATCAAATGCATTTGTGTTTTCTAAGAATATGAGTTTTCTAGGATGCAGCACTTAGAAGATTTTTATTACATAGAGATGGGTATTCCATTGTCATTCAAATATTGTAGATATGTGAATTCACCAAAATAATCCAATATAGTCCAGCAGTCCATAATAGAAGTGGGTTATCAGCAGAACTGCCAATATCAGAAGTTGTGGACTTGAGCCTTTTACAGCTCAGCATATTAATATGGCTTTACTTTCTATGCCTTGTGCTTATACTTTTCTTCTAGAAGGCTAATAACACAGAGACTAACTTTATTATGATAAACATTCTCAGGGTTTTTTTTTTGTTAATGTGATTGTTAAGTAATATGTTGCAATAGTTAAGTGTGCTTCAATAAAATGGTCAAGTCTTGCAATATTGATGGGTTAGATCAGTTTTCCATGATATGATCATCTGACTTGTTATATCTTTATTAACACACACACACACACACACACACACACACACACACGACTTGACCATGTAATGGAGTACACTGTGACTCTCACTAACTATACCCAAAGGGCTCTGACAGCACAGAGGCTATTTCATTACCAAATTCAGAGGTAAAAATGATGAGAAATGCAATTCTATAAACTTCTCCCTAGATATTCTAACGTCATAAGACAGAAGCTGTGCCATTTTCAAAATACAGTGTTCTTTGTACATTCTTGACATATCTGCAGCATCTTTACATTACAAGTCCTATGTTCATAGATCAGTACAACATCAGTCAATAACAAGCTGGTTTCCTGGAACAATCTAGTAAAAACTAAGTTCTCATTTTTCTAACTATGATACTGTGCCTTGAAGTTCTTTTATGTTTTATGACTCATTATTGTTCTGGGCTAGTGTCTTATATGCCTCTGCTCTATCTTTAAGACTGTCAATGCACTCATAGGTTCACAAGTAGCAAAGCCCATATGCTTATGTCTCTTTTAGATAAATCAGGAAGAAACTCAGTTCCGAGGTAGGCAGGAGCAATACCCTTCCTTAGCATGAAGCAGTTACATGAAGATGGACCATGGGGCCTTCTGTAATCCTTTAGGAATAAGTTTAACTCTGAAGGATAAGGAAAGAGGTTGGAGAGAAGAAATAAAAGACAGATAGAAAAGAAAGAAAGAGATCATAGCTAAAAATTGTACTTTATAAGTAGACTCCAACTTCCAGACTTAGACTCAGTCACTCAGGATAACCCCTGCCAAAATTCCTTTCCTAGATGGTGATGTTTCTTCCCTACCAGGCTCTTCACTAAAAGGCTGTAAACTGGTTCAACTAAGAAAGTAAACTGCAAGTTGAATGAATCCAGAGAATGTTTAAACCATGTATATAAAAAATGAAGACCCCCCCACCTCAATCCATTGCTTGAATAAGTTAATACTCAGGAAGGGAGTGGAGATTTTTTAAAGTAAAATAACTATTTATTCAGCTTCTGGTCATGCCAAAATATTCTGAGCATATACCACTTTAATTAACACACCTTCTGTAACAGGCAAAATTGTACATCAAATTATATGTTATATTACCTGATTATATAAAAATGTAAAATGAAAATGATTTATTAATTCCTCTTAACATTTCTAGTAATTCAGTAAGAGATATGAGGCACAAAATCTTTGTAAAATGTGGCACAAGAGCAATAATACAATTCTCACTTAAATTTAACTTGTTATAGTTTGCTAGGAACATACAAAGACAACAAGCTTTTAAAACACTGTATTTACTAAGATTCTGGCAATAGCTATATGTAACAAGATACAGCATACCAGGTCTGCCACTCAACTTGTTTGTAAGTCTCAGCTTCAACATGAAGCTGTTTAAAACAAACACAAAACCTGCTTTTTACATGCTAAACATCTTATCAAGGGTGCCATTAAATATAGTTATGAACTTGAGACAGTACAAATAAGAGTTAACAAAAGCTAACCATTGCAGCCTGAACAACTTTTTTACAAAAAAAAAAAAAAAAAAAAAAAGGTAACTATCCTGACTGGTTAAAACTTAACAGTACAAAACATATATTTTAGAATCTTTAGTTATTAAGTTCAAAAAGTACCAGTGTCTATATGAAACGATTCCTCTCTAAAGCTGAAATACAGTCAAAATTAATTCAAACGATGTAACACATTCTAGCCTTTTGACCAGAACCACCATCTTCCAGTATTTACCAAAATGACTAACGCAAAGGACAAGAGGAGAGGAATGTGTTATATGTTCTCCAGACCTGGAGAACATGGGGTTGTTCCTTTGGCCACATACATGCGAATCTACAAAAAAGGTGACACTGTAGACATCAAGGGAATGGGCACTGTGCAAAAAGGAATGTAAATGTAAAATGGGAAGAGTCTACAATGTTACCCGGCATACTGTTGGCATTGTTGTAAACAAGCAAGTTAAGGGCAAGATACTTGCCAAGAGGATTAATGTGCATATTGAACATATTAAACACTCAAAAAGTCATGATAGCTTCCTGAAACGTGTCAAAGAAAATGATCAGAAAAAGAAGGAAGCCAAAGAGAAAGGTACCTGGGTTAACTGAACTGCCCCTCACAGAGAAGCACACTTTATGAGGACCACTGGAAAGGAACGTGTGTAACTGGAATCTATTCCCTATGAATTCATGGCATAAATTGAGGATGTTGCTCTGCCATTCAGCACCTAATTGGCAGCTTAATTGTCCTACGTAAAAATACAATCATCCTGTGTTATAAGGGTGGTTTTCTTAGTTGAACAGGTATGTAGTACCTTCTTACCTCAGAAATATTTGCAGCAAATTTTTGCTGTACCTAGTAATTGTGTCTAGTCTTCACTCTTCAATGTTTTTCTTGCTGAAAGATATTGCTGAGGTATTGTGCAGGTGCATACCCAAATATTCAAATATTTATAAAATATTTATTTTGGCTTGAAGATCTTGTAAATCACCATGGGGGAAAAGTGTATCAAAAGAAGTGGAAATCACTTCAGAGTCCATTTCAGTGAAATAAAGTGTGTAAAGCAAAAAACAAACAAACAACAACAAAAAAAAATGACATAACACATTCTAAAGGTAAAAAACATTCAGTTTTTGTGAATGTGGAGGTTAACTCAGAGCTTTGGGGCTTTCTCACACTGCAAAGGGCTATTGCTCTGTCATCTCAAAGTATCAGATGACAAAGATGCCTTTAAGTGCAATAAAGGGCAAGAGGGCTCACACCCAACTCTGACCTCCCCAGGAAGCATAGCTATTGTGTCCACAAAAGTAGGAGGTGTGAGGACCAAAAGCACACTCTTCTGCTAGCTAATGAGATAGCAAGCTACCCCTCCCTCTACCCTAAAAGCTCCTGCCTGAGGTACACAGAAAGTATATAAGGCGGAAAATTAAGATACACTTATCTACAGAGTATGAATTTCAAAACATGAATGTAAACCCTACTTAAAAAAATTTAACTAGTGTCATCTGGTCATTTCTGATTACAACTTAAAATGTATCCAGATTCATTTCCTACTGTTTTATCACTGGATACTTTTAGTAAAAAAATATGAGCTTTCCTCCCAAATAGTCTAATCACTGGTGTGACTGTAGTGTGTTATCTTTCAGGTCATCATGCACTAGAAGAAAAAAAGTAGATGTTCAGTCAGCAAGCAACAGGTATGGCCCTTTCACAGAGCAGCATTGGAGTGTCTATGGAATAGTCCAGGAACAATTCTAAAAACAAGAAAATTCATGCATGTTAGTAAATATACTGTAATTTCACAGTTGAAATTTCTTTAGACATTGCACTTTCTTCATAGGGGAGTCCTGGTTTTTGTTAACGTTATAGTGACTCAGGACTTGAACTAGCAGCCTTCTTTTTCTTCTTCTTACTGTGTTTCCTATGCTTCACTTTCTTTTTTTTTTTCTGTTGCTTTATCTCATTCTTCACTGTTTTCTTCTTTTTTGTTCATACTTTTTCAGTATGATCTAATTCTGACAAGGACTCAGGTGAAAAAGATTTATCTTCAGGATACATCTTTCTTTTCTTGGTAAGTCCTTTAATGTCCTTACTGTCTGACTCCTTTTCTGACAGGGAGCTTTCAGAAGATTTATATGAATGGGTCTTCTTTTTCTTTCTCCTTTTTGCTTGCTTCTTTTCTTCATCCTCAGAATCTGAAGAACTGCTGCAAGAATCAGAGCTGGATAAAGAAGATGAATACCTACCAAGATTTTTTTCTTTTCTTTTTTTTTTTGAATGAGCTCTCATTTCCACTTAACAACTTCTCTCTGTACTTTTCTAGTTCTTTCTTCCAATTCTCATTCATTCTTTCTTCAAATTCAGCCAAAGCCTTAGAGACTTCCTTGTTCTTTTCTAGTTGCGCTTTCACTTCTTCCCATGTAAGCCTGGGTCAATTCAGATAATGCTGGATGGTTGGCCCTGAAGACTGGCTTGGATCTCTTGATCTGACCATTGCTATTAGATTCATGTAGGCCACTCACTTGTCCCATTTACCCATGGTTCCAGATGGAACACACAGTTAAGACTGAGAAAGCCAGATGAGGCTACAGAAGCAGCTGAAACAGGCCCACCATGATCCTTTTCAGGAGTGGATTTTTGTCCCAAGCTTTTCACTCTTCCAAGCAAACATTCACTTTCCCAAACTCTAATGTGTTTCATTTTTGTTTGCTTGCACTACTCTCTTGAGTGTGTTCTATAATCTAATTTCTGCCTAATACCCTACTGGTGCCTCTTTTTCATGCACCTTGAAAATTATTTTTCTATTGGGATAAGAAAGAGTTAAAATAGAGATGTGCAGAATGACCTGCAGGGCATGCAGGATGAAGGAGAGAAAACAGAACTGTGACAGCAGAGGGAGTAACCAGGAACACCTAAAACTCCACAAGGTCATCCTGTTTTTGTGTCCTTGCTCCCAGGTGCCCAGAAGGTTCTCATGATCTTAGGCTCACAGGATAGCAGCTTGTTTTGTTAACCAAAAGTAACCTAAAGGTGGAGACTCAATATACATAAAAATAAAGACCAAAGGTGGTGCAGCAGCTGTTTGGCTCTAACCTTCACTTTGCTTACTAGCAGTGTCTATGTGTCTTTTCCAGCAGGAAATAATTTGCTTGCACTGAGTGTCCATGTGTGTTTGTTTGTGACCTGCTCCCATGAGTCTTTCCCAACATTTCTCTGCTATGCAAGTGAGTGAACTTGCAGGGGTCAGTTAAGTTTAGTACAGCATTTTGGGACTCTCCCAGGCTCAGCCCAGTGACAACGCTGTAAACAGTGTATTTCAACTAATGAAAATTTTCAATTGGCTGGCTTTTTTTTTCCTCAGAAAAGTTGAAAACTAGCTATTTGGACTATGAAAGCAATAGAAAAATCTAAAAAGTCACCTCTCATTTAATGATCAAGTTCTATTCCTGCTATTACATTTTTAATGAGTTGGTCATTTAATGAAGACTTGTAGGGAATAGACTGTGTACATTACAATATGTATTCAGAACAAAGAAATGATCCAAGGAAATTCCTTTGATGACTTTTGTTAGGGTAACTTATACGCAGTAATATATAACAGAACATAAAACTACTGTACTGTAGTATGCAAGCAGTAAAAACAGTAGTACTGTACAAACAAGGTATTTTACACAAAAACATTAAGGGTTTATAAACAAGATGTACAGAAATGTACAAAAAAGAGAAAGATCACAATCTGAGTTCTAGGTTGTGTGTCTGAAGACTGTGCCTCAGTCATAAGTCTGAACCATCATTTTACAGGTAATTCACTAAAGGAGGAATATCTGTAATATTGTATTAGTAGGTAAAGATGTCACAGTAATCAGGCCCAGATTTTTTCCATAATTTTATTGAGAAACAAATAGCAATGAGACAGTTTCAAGCCAAATTGGTAGGACAGTTTCAATAATTAACACATTGCATACATTCTTCCTAGTGGTTAATTGCCGTACAAGATGCGGACATGATATCCTATTTAAAAACACTATTAGAACAAATCCCTCTATTCATTAAGAGAATGCAACTATATAACTATCCTAACCATTTTGAATACATAGATACAAAATGGACATTCATCTGTATCCTTTTTTTTGTTAATTCCGTTATTTGAATATTATAGGTGTGTCAACTCAGCAAAATATTCTAAAAGAGTCCAGTAGTCCATAATAGTATTGGGTCTTCCGCTTGACTGGCAATAGAAATTGTTGACCTGAGTCCCCTACAGCTCAACATAACAGCATGGCTTTACTTCTTATACTTTGTTTTTATACTTTTCTGCTGGATGGTTAAGACCAAGATAAAGCAGGATCTATGCAAAAAGAGGAAAGTGATCGATGATGTAGAGTGTGCCTAAGGAGAGTCACATGGAGAGAAAACACTCTCTCAGGCTTTCACAGAGAACACACTGGCTAAGCAATGGGTGTGAGAACCTTTGACACTGACAAAGGTTCTACAATCTGAGGTGTGAGAACCTTTGACACTGACAAAGGTTCTACAATCTGAGGTACAGGATCTCAGCATAAATCCTGAGGGGATTTCACTGGCCTTATCAGACCCAAAGGCCCAGATTTTTTAACAGGTGATTTCTACCGAATATTGAAGAAAACCAGTTTCTAGTTTTACAAACTAATTCCAGTAATAAAAGCAATGAGGACAATGCCACATGCATTTTATGATACAGGTTGTAAAATGAACAAAATCAATAATATTAAAAAGGAATTAAGAGGATCATCTTTAGTAATCATAGCACTGGTCTGCACATCGTGTGGTACTGGAGATCAAAGTTGGGACCTTGCAATTGCCAGGCAGGCTTTTAGACTGCCTATCTCCCCAACCTAGAAAATCATCTCATTCATTAGCAAATACACAAAATTTTCCCTTATAATACTGCACTCAAACTAAATATCATTTTCTGTTTCAAGTGAATAAGATGAGATTTATTTTATTTCAGGAAATTAAAGTTATTCAGGATTTTAAAAATGAATAATGACATTTATCACATTAAACATTTTTAAAAAGTTGTCTCGCCTTTTCCCTGGCTGGCAGCGCAGAGGCTGCATGATGCCTGGAGTTACTGTAAAAGACGTAAACCAGCAAGAGTTCGTTAGAGCTCTGGCAGCCTTCCTCAAAAAGTATAGGAAGCTGAAAGTCCCACAATGGGTGGACACAGTCAAGCTGGCCAAGCATGAAGAGCTTACTCCCTACGATGAGAACTGGTTCTATACACGAGCTACTTCCACAGCTCAGCACCTGTACCTCCGGGGTGGTGCTGGGGTTGTCTCCGTGACGAAGATCTACGGTGGCCGTCAAGGGAATGGCATCATGACCAGCCACTTCAGCCGAGGTTCCAAGAGTGTGTCACGCCGAGTCCTCCAAGCCCTGGAGGGGCTGAAAATGGTGGAAAAGGATCAAGACGGGGGCTGCAAGCTGACACCTCAGGGATAGAGCAATCTGGACAGAATCGCCAGACAGGTGGCAGCTGCCAACAAGAAGCATTAGAACACAGGATGCTGGGTTAATAAATAGTCTCATTCATTAAATAAATAAATAAATAAATAAGTCTCATTTCATGAAAGAATGAAACAACATTAGATTGCATTTCATAATGTAAAAATAAAAAGCAAAACTATAAATACAAAAAATCTTCTGAAAAAAATATCTTTTATACTAGTTCAAAATTAAGGGAGAAGTGTGAAAATTATTTTCTTTAAAGTAAAAACCGGGGAGCCCCTGACCCAGTCCTAGCCCAGGTCCGGTGAGTGTGCGGAGTTTCCTGCTACCCTGCGCCAGCGGGACCAGTCCCAGCCCAGGCGCAGCGTGGGCCGGACCCTCTCCCACCCCCTTGGGCCACCCCACACCACGCTGCCATACCTCCCCACCCCTCCTGCAGAGTAGGAAATTCTGCCGACTTCCGGGAACTCCCAGACCCAGTCCTAGTCCAGGTCCAGTGAGTGTGTGGAGAGCTTCCTGCTACCCTGCGCTGGCGGACTACTCCCAGCCCAGGAGGCAGCGAGGGCCAGACCCTCTCCCACCCCCTCCGGCGACCCCCCACCTCTCCGCCGTACCTCCCCCATCCCTCCCACTCAGTAGGAATTTCTGCCGACTTCCGGGAACCCCCAGACCCAGTCCTAGCCCTGGTCCGCAGCAGGAAGGAGCTGAGCACAGCAGCCAGACCTAA
>NW_004524692.1:8870084-8872415 GCF_000260255.1 Octodon degus
GGCAGAAAATCCTACTCGGCGGGCGGGGTGGGGGAGGCACTGTGGAGTGGTGGGGGGCGGCCCGAGGGGCTGGGAGAGGGTCGGGCCCACGCTGCGCCTGGGCTGGGACTGGTCCCGCCGGCGCAGGGTAGCAGGAAACTCTCCGCACAGTCCTGGAAATGCTTTATCATGTGACTTCATTAAATAATGTCTTGCAGTTCATGACATATGTGAAAGGTTCATTTTGATACGTACATAAAGACTTCTTTCTCTGGAAGTTTAGAAATAAAACAGATGAATTCTATGATTAGAGGCCAGGAATATAGCTCAGAGGCATAAGTGCCTGCCTGGCAAACATGCAAGGTCCAGAGTTCGATCCCCAGTACTACAAAAACAAAACAAAGCAAAATTCTAAGGTTAGGATAAACCTTCAAGCTGAAATAGTTTCTCTCTAGCACAAAAGAAAGAAAATAAAATATGTTTATCTCTCTAATACAGTACTTTACTTTCACATGGTTAGTGTGTACAATTCTATTGTTCAAAGGATCTTACATTACTATATGCATTTACTATTAATAACAGATTTATAAAAAGCTTTTGAAAAATCTGACATCTGAATGATATGCTCTGTAGTTTTGTTGCAATTGTAGTTTACCCCTTCATAATAGATGACCTTTTCTTTGCTTTCTTTCTTCTTCTGCAAGGCGAGGCTCTTATGGAGCTTCCTCTGTGATTGCTGGTGTCTGCAGGCTTGTTGGGGTCACCATGGCCATAGCATGCTCACATTAATGAGACGCCTCTGTGTTCTAAGTGACAGCAGGATAGTTATAGAGCTCCAAAAGGGAACATGTTGAAAAAGCCTGACAGGAAAAAAGAGGGGAAAACACTGAAGTCCAAATCAAAGAAAACTTGTGGGAATATATATCTTGTTATTTTTAAGCATTGGAGGAGGTTTTTTATCTTTCCCACTAGATGAACTTTCTGGAAAAATCAAATATATTTTTCATGGATCTTGTTAAATGGAAACATTTTCAAATACTAGAGTTACAGAAATGCCACTTAAAATAAAATGTGTGCAGGTGCACCCTTGTGTATATGTGTGCATGTATATGTGTGTTTGTGTGTATATGAGTGTGAACATGCTGATTTATAAGCCTAGATATGACCATGGCTCATGAACCAAGTTTGTAGTTTATTTTTGTAAGTAAAATGTTAGAGGACCACAGATATCTTTCTTTACATATTGCCAGTGGCTACATATGTACTATAAAAGCAGATTGGAGCAGTTTTGATAAAGATTGTAGAGCCTGAAACATTTAAAATATTGACTCATGGTTCTCAAAAAAAGTGTGCCTGTCTTTGCTCTAGTCCTTATCCTAAAAATTCACATGTCACTTTGTTAGTATGGACAGGTAAACTTTACATTGATAAAATCATAATCTTAGGATAAACTATAGTTTCAGGACAAATTATTTAAGTTTTCACATGCCAATTTAATGTTACTTTCCAATTTGACATCTCCTTGTAGATTTTGATTTCTTAGAGATTATGTTCAGGTATGTTACATCACTGTCTTTGTAATTATTCATTACAAGAATTTCTTACCTTTCATTTTGTTTTGCCATCATATTTCTCATTCTATAGATACGCTCTGGATACTTCGAGGAGAACAGAAAAATTGCTGGCTAGATTAAAGTGTCATTGTTGAGAGTTTATAGTTAAATGAATAATTTTTCTCAGAAAATGTTTATTTCGTGACTTTGAAGAAAAAAAATGTGCCACGGCTTATGGTCTCAACTGAGAGTGACCACTAACAATTTTACTAATAACACAGATAAGAAGATAAATGGCAACTTAGTCAAATTTTTAGTTAACATAGAGTGGGTGGAATGGCAAAGAGCAGGAAGGAAAGAAATAAAATATTAAAAGTAGCAGAAGGCATTGAGAAAAAAGACTGAACCATTCAAGAAGGATTCTAATAGACATAGGAAATTGTTTTATGATTTGATATCAAAACAAAAAAGAGCAAAAACAATAACCCCAAGAAAACTCTTCAAATAAGTACAGATGGGGAAATGCCATTTAAGTCTGTCTATTAAGCTTATTGAATGTACTTGCTATGCCCCACAGCATAAGGCAATGTAGCCATAATGTTGCATAGACAAGAATGGAAATGAGATAGTCTCCACTTTCATAATTCTAATTGAAAAATAGGTATTAAATGAATTCTTAGATATAAAATGATTTTTAAAATAAATTTGAGGGCTGGTGAGATGGCTCAGTGGTGTAAAGCACCTACTTAGAACAAGCTAAGCTAAGCAAAAGGACAGCGACCGCGGTTCAATCCCCAGC